>NW_026608147.1:0-77500 GCF_029499605.1 Hyla sarda | reverse complement strand
TTTTTTTTTCACTTTTTACAGGTTATACTATGAATACATTTGTACTGCAGCACGGTATGACCTGATGAGCTGCACACACTACAGCCTCTGGCTGGATCTCGCAGGTTTCCGTAGCCAGACAACAGTAAGTCATCATCTGACCTCCTGCTGCCATAGCAACCAACAGTGACATGTGATCGTATCGCGCGGCCATTGGTGAACAGGTGGAGCACCCTCCGCATCTCAACACCATAGATGCCGTGATCAGGATTGATCACGGCATCTATGGGGTTAATGCTGCAGGGACCGACACGATCACGGTCCTGCAGCTGCGGTGGGTCCCCAGCTGTGATTGACAGCCGGGTCCCGCCGGCGACCTCCTGAGCCGCCCGCCTCAGAGCAGGAGATCGCGAGGACATATGCATACGTCCCAGAGCATGAACATGTCGGGTGCTTGGACATATGCATACATACCATAGCGGGAAGGGGTTAAGGACTCATGGTGCAAGGACATACCTGTACGCCCTTCATCCTGGACGGGTTAAAAAATGAGGAAAAAGAGGGATGATTTAACCTTTTATTAGAGGGATGGGTTATTAGCATTTATTACCTTTTCTTTTTACATTAATTTTTTCTACAATTTTTTAGTCCCCATAGGGCAGGGATTTTCAAACAGTGTGCCTCCAGTTGTTGCAATACTACAACTCCCAGCATGCCAAAGGCTGTCCGGCATGCTGGAAGTTGTACTTTTGCAACAGCTGGAGGCACACTGTTCGGAAAAAACTGCCATGGGGACTATAACTTGCAATCTTTTGATTGCAGACACAGATCGATGTTGTGCTATAGGCAAAGCATTCATCAGTGTTATCTGCACTCGATTACTACAGGCTGCCTGCATTATTGGAGCACTAATCGGACGGGGAGGAGGAAGGTAGGAAACCTCGGCCTGTCCTCAGCTAATCGGGACCTGGCAGCATTTTGCAGCGGGTGTCCCGATCAGCACCACTGAGCTACTGGCACCTGCTTGGGCAATTTAGACGCCGCAATCAAATATCATTGCGGCGTCTAAAGGGTTAATGTCGGACATTACCTGGATCAGTGATGTCCGGCATTAGCCATTATTAAGAGAGCTCAGCTCCTGAGCTTGCTTTATAGGCTGGCTGCACGGCTGCGCTGTTTTTTAAAGGTGGCCAGCAGTGGAGGGGTTAACCTTATAGCGCTTGGCACTGCTGGAAGGGGAAACAGTAGGACGCACACGTAAGGGCCGAGCCGGGCCGCACGGGAGCTAAGCTTTCTGCCGGAGCAGATTGTCGTCTCCCTGCGGCGCGCCCCCTCCATTGTGCGGACCACTAGTGCTTAGATAATCCCAAAATTTTGCGGAGGGCTAAATAGACATCGTAATCTGCAATTATATCGATTCAATTGCGAAATATTGTGCAGCCCTAGTGCAAAGTTTATTAAATGCAACTTTTCAAGTTTAAATCAAGGTACAGTGTTTTGTATGGTTTATGTACCATTGATGTCTCACCGCGGGGGTCCCGCCGCTGGGGGACCCCCGTATATATTGTATTCGCCACCCATCTGTTTGAGCTGCACGCCGCGGTGCCAGCTCACAAACAGCAGGGTGGCGACCACGGAGCCGGAGCATCGTGATATCTCGACTCCGCCCCCGTGTGACATCACCCCCCGCCCCCGCTATGCAAGTCTATGGGAGGGGGCGTGATGACAGTCACGCCCCCTCCCATAGACTTGCATAGCGGGGGCGGGGGGGTGACGGCACAAGGGGGGGGGGGGCGGATTCGTGACGGCCGTCACGCCCTCTCCGATAGACTTGCATAGCAGGGGAGGGGGTGATGTCACACAGGGGCAGAGTTGTGACGTCACGATACTCCGGCCCCGTGGTCACCACCTGGCCGTTTGTGAGCTGGCACCGTGGCGTGAAGCTCAAACAGGTGGGTGGCGAATACAAGATTGTGGGGGTCCACAGCGGTGAGACATCTTTTCCCCTGTCCTTTGGATAGGGGATAAGAAGTCTCAGGGCCGGAGTACCCCTTTAATCCCTCAGCACTTCTGCCCGGCATCCATGTAACAAGACAGGGGGCACCTTATGAAGGGGATCCTACCCAGCTATTTGAGCACCCACTTCTGGACTCCATACACCCCGTACATACTTACTTGGTCACTTCATTGTGATTTAGGGCGGAGACGGACGAGCTGGATTGCGTCTTCTGCAAGCTGTAAAATAAAAGGTGACGCCTGGTTATACAGAACAAGCTGCTTCTCTATCCATCTGCTGCTGTGAAGACCTGAATAATAAGTATATATAACAGTCCTCACCTCTCCCTACGGTCCACAGACGGTCTCCGCAGAATGTCCTGCCTCTGCTGAAGCTGCTGCTGACGCTCTCTCTCCTTCCAGATGGAGAGGGTCTCCGGACGACGACGCTCCTCGGAGCTCTGATCCTGACGTGTGGTAAGAGGAGGGGGGGACGGCTCTGACCTGTGAGAGAGGATGTAATACAGAGGACACTATAGTAATGTACAGAACATGGGGGGAGCTGTGCTATATATAATAGAGGACACTATAGTAATGTACAGAACATGGGGGGAGCTGTGCTATATATAATACAGTGGACACTATAGTAATGTACAGAACATGGGGGTGCGCTGTACTATATATAATACAGAGGACACTATAGTAATGTACAGAACAGGACATGGGGGGCGCTGTGCTATATATAATACAGAGGACACTATAGTAATGTACAGAACAGAACATGGGGGGCGCTGTACTATATATAATACAGAGGACACTATAGTAATGTACAGAACAGGACATGGGGGGCGCTGCACTATATATAATACAGAGGACACTATAGTAATGTAGAGAACAGGACATGGGGGGGGCGCTGTACTATATATAATACAGAGGACACTATAGTAATGTACAGAACATGGGGGGAGCTGTGCTATATATAATACAGAGGACACTATAGTAATGTACAGAACATGGGGGTGCGCTGTACTATATATAATACAGAGGACACTATAGTAATGTACAGAACAGGACATGGGGGGGCGCTGTGCTATATATAATACAGAGGACACTATAGTAATGTACAGAACAGAACATGGGGGGCGCTGCACTATATATAATACAGAGGACACTATAGTAATGTACAGAACATGGGGGGAGCTGTGCTATATATAATACAGAGGACACTATAGTAATGTACAGAACAGGACATGGGGGGGCGCTGTACTATATATAATACAGAGGACACTATAGTAATGTACAGAACAGGACATGGGGGGCGCTGTGCTATATATAATACAGAGGAGACTATAGTAATGTACAGAACAGGACATGGGGGGGGCGCTGTGCTATATATAATACAGAGGATACTATAGTAATGTACAGAACATGGGGGGCGCTGTACTATATATAATACAGAGGACACTATAGTAATGTACAGAACAGGACATGGGGGGCGCTGTACTATATATAATACAGAGGATACTATAGTAATGTACAGAACATGGGGGGCGCTGTACTATATATAATACAGAGGACACTATAGTAATGTACAGAACAGGACATGGGGGGCGCTGTACTATATATAATACAGAGGATACTATAGTAATGTACAGAACATGGGGGGCGCTGTACTATATATAATACAGAGGACACTATAGTAATGTACAGAACAGGACATGGGGGGGCGCTGTACTATATATAATACAGAGGAGACAATAGTAATGTACAGAACATGGGGGGAGCTGTGCTATATATAATAGAGGACACTATAGTAATGTACAGAACATGGGGGGAGCTGTGCTATATATAATACAGTGGACACTATAGTAATGTACAGAACATGGGGGTGCGCTGTACTATATATAATACAGAGGACACTATAGTAATGTACAGAACAGGACATGGGGGGCGCTGTGCTATATATAATACAGAGGACACTATAGTAATGTACAGAACAGAACATGGGGGGCGCTGTACTATATATAATACAGAGGACACTATAGTAATGTACAGAACAGGACATGGGGGGCGCTGCACTATATATAATACAGAGGACACTATAGTAATGTAGAGAACAGGACATGGGGGGGCGCTGTACTATATATAATACAGAGGACACTATAGTAATGTACAGAACATGGGGGGAGCTGTGCTATATATAATACAGAGGACACTATAGTAATGTACAGAACATGGGGGTGCGCTGTACTATATATAATACAGAGGACACTATAGTAATGTACAGAACAGGACATGGGGGGGCGCTGTGCTATATATAATACAGAGGACACTATAGTAATGTACAGAACAGAACATGGGGGGCGCTGCACTATATATAATACAGAGGACACTATAGTAATGTACAGAACATGGGGGGAGCTGTGCTATATATAATACAGAGGACACTATAGTAATGTACAGAACAGGACATGGGGGGGCGCTGTACTATATATAATACAGAGGACACTATAGTAATGTACAGAACAGGACATGGGGGGCGCTGTGCTATATATAATACAGAGGAGACTATAGTAATGTACAGAACAGGACATGGGGGGGGCGCTGTGCTATATATAATACAGAGGATACTATAGTAATGTACAGAACATGGGGGGCGCTGTACTATATATAATACAGAGGACACTATAGTAATGTACAGAACAGGACATGGGGGGCGCTGTACTATATATAATACAGAGGATACTATAGTAATGTACAGAACATGGGGGGCGCTGTACTATATATAATACAGAGGACACTATAGTAATGTACAGAACAGGACATGGGGGGCGCTGTACTATATATAATACAGAGGAGACAATAGTAATGTACAGAACAAGACATGGGGGGGCGCTGTACTATATATAATACAGAGGACACTATAGTAATGTACAGAACAGGACATGGGGGGCACTGTACTATATATAATACAGAGGACACTATAGTAATGTACAGAACAGGACATGGGGGGGCGCTGTACTATATATAATACAGAGGACACTATAGTAATGTACAGAACAGGACATGGGGGGGCGCTGTGCTATATATAATACAGAGGACACTATAGTAATGTACAGAACAGAACATGGGGGGCGCTGCACTATATATAATACAGAGGACACTATAGTAATGTACAGAACATGGGGGGAGCTGTGCTATATATAATACAGAGGACACTATAGTAATGTACAGAACAGGACATGGGGGGGCGCTGTACTATATATAATACAGAGGACACTATAGTAATGTACAGAACAGGACATGGGGGGCGCTGTGCTATATATAATACAGAGGAGACTATAGTAATGTACAGAACAGGACATGGGGGGGGCGCTGTGCTATATATAATACAGAGGATACTATAGTAATGTACAGAACATGGGGGGCGCTGTACTATATATAATACAGAGGACACTATAGTAATGTACAGAACAGGACATGGGGGGCGCTGTACTATATATAATACAGAGGATACTATAGTAATGTACAGAACATGGGGGGCGCTGTACTATATATAATACAGAGGACACTATAGTAATGTACAGAACAGGACATGGGGGGCGCTGTACTATATATAATACAGAGGATACTATAGTAATGTACAGAACATGGGGGGCGCTGTACTATATATAATACAGAGGACACTATAGTAATGTACAGAACAGGACATGGGGGGCGCTGTACTATATATAATACAGAGGAGACAATAGTAATGTACAGAACAAGACATGGGGGGGCGCTGTACTATATATAATACAGAGGACACTATAGTAATGTACAGAACAGGACATGGGGGGCGCTGTACTATATATAATACAGAGGAGACTATAGTAATGTACACAACAGGACATGGGGGGCTGTACTATATATAATACAGAGGACACTATAGTAATGTACAGAACAGGACATGGGGGGCGCTGTGCTATATATAATACAGAGGACACTATAGTAATGTACAGAACAGGAAATGGGGGGCGCTGTACTCCTATATATAATACAGAGGACACTATAGTAATGTACAGAACAGGACATGGGGGGGCGCTGTACTATATATAATACAGAGGACACTATAGTAATGTACAGAACAGGACATGGGGGGCGCTGTACTATATATAATACAGAGGACACTATAGTAATGTACAGAACAGGACATGGGGGGGCGCTGTACTATATATAATACAGAGGACACTATAGTAATGTACAGAACAGGACATGGGGGGCGCTGTACTATATATAATACAGAGGACACTATAGTAATGTACAGAACAGGACATGGGGGGCACTGTACTATATATAATACAGAGGACACTATAGTAATGTACAGAACAGGACATGGGGGGGCGCTGTACTATATATAATACAGAGGACACTATAGTAATGTACAGAACAGGACATGGGGGGCGCTGTGCTATATATAATACAGAGGACACTATAGTAATGTACAGAACAGGACATGGGGGGGGGGGCGCTCTACTATATATAATACAGAGGAAACTATAGTAATGTACAGAACAGGACATGGGGGGCGCTGTACTATATATAATACAGAGGAGACTATAGTAATGTACAGAACAGGACATGGAGGGGCGCTGTACTATATATAATACAGAGGACACTATAGTAATGTACAGAACAGGACATGGGGGTGCTGTACTATATATAATACAGAGGACACTATAGTAATGTACAGAACAAGACATGGGGGGGCGCTGTACTATATATAATACAGAGGACACTATAGTAATGTACAGAACAGGACATGGGGGGGGGGCGCTCTACTATATATAATACAGAGGAAACTATAGTAATGTACAGAACAGGACATGGGGGCGCTGTGCTCCTATATATAATACAGAGGACACTATAGTAATGTACAGAACAGGACATGGGGGGCGCTGTACTATATATAATACAGAGGACACTATAGTAATGTACAGAACAGGACATGGGGGGGGGCGCTGTACTCCTATATATAATACAGAGGACACTATAGTAATGTACAGAACAGAACATGGGGGGCGCTGTACTATATATAATACAGAGGACACTATAGTAATGTACAGAACAGGACATGGGGGGGCGCTGTGCTATATATAATACAGAGGACACTATAGTAATGTACAGAACAGGACATGGGGGGGCGCTGTACTCCTATATATAATACAGAGGACACTATAGTAATGTACAGAACATGGGGGCGCTGTGCTATATATAATACAGAGGACACTATAGTAATGTACAGAACAGGACATGGGGGGCGCTGTGCTCCTATATATAATACAGAGGACACTATAGTAATGTACAGAACATGGGGGGTGCTGTACTATATATAATACAGAGGACACTATAGTAATATACAGAACCGGACAGGGGGGGGGGGGCGCTGTACTATATATATATAATACAGATGACACTATAGTAATGTACAGAACATGGGGGGCGCTGTACTATATATAATACAGAGGACACTATAGTAATGTACAGAACAGGACATGGGGGGCGCTGTACTATATATAATACAGAGGACCCTATAGTAATATACAGAACCGGACAGGGGGGGGGGGGCGCTGTACTATATATATATAATACAGATGACACTATAGTAATGTACAGAACATGGGGGGCGCTGTACTATATATAATACAGAGGACACTATAGTAATGTACAGAACAGGACATGGGGGGCGCTGTACTATATAAAATACAGAGGACACTATAGTAATGTACAGAACAGGACATGGGGGGGCGCTGTACTATATATAATACAGAGGACACTATAGTAATGTACAGAACAGGACATGGGGGGCGATGTACTATTTATAATACAGAGGACACTATAGTAATGTACAGAACAGGACATGGGGGGGCGCTGTACTATATATAATACAGAGGACACTATAGTAATGTACAGAACAGGACATGGGGGGCGCTGTGCTCCTATATATAATACAGAGGACACTATAGTAATGTACAGAACAGGACATGGGGGGGCGCTGTACTATATATAATACAGAGGACACTATAGTAATGTACAGAACAGGACATGGGGGGGGGGCGCTGTACTATATATAATACAGAGGACACTATAGTAATGTACAGAACAGGACATGGGGGGCGCCGTACTATATATAATACAGAGGACACTATAGTAATGTACAGAACAGGACATGGGGGGCGCCGTACTATATATAATACAGAGGACACTATAGTAATGTACAGAACAGGACATGGGGGGCGCTGTACTATATATAATACAGAGGACACTATAGTAATGTACAGAACAGGACATGGGGGGCTGTGCTATATATAATACAGAGGACACTATAGTAATGTACAGAACAGGACATGGGGGGGCGCTGTGCTATATATAATACAGAGGACACTATAGTAATGTACAGAACAGGACATGGGGGGCGCTGTACTATATATAATACAGAGGACACTATAGTAATGTACAGAACAGGACATGGGGGGGGGCGCTGTGCTATATATAATACAGAGGACACTATAGTAATGTGCAGAACAGGACATGGGGGGGGGGCGCTGTGCTATATATAATACAGAGGACACTATAGTAATGTACAGAACAGGACATGGGGGGCGCTGTACTATATATAATACAGAGGACACTATAGTAATGTACAGAACAGGACATGGGGGGCTGTACTATATATAATACAGAGGACACTATAGTAATGTACAGAACATGGGGGGCGCTGTACTATATATAATACAGAGGAAACTATAGTAATGTACAGAACAGGACATGGGGGGCGCTGTACTATATATAATACAGAGGACACTATAGTAATGTACAGAACAGGACATGGGGGGCACTGTACTATATATAATACAGAGGACACTATAGTAATGTACAGAACAGGACATGGGGGGGCGCTCTACTATATATAATACAGAGGACACTATAGTAATGTACAGAACAGGACATGGGGGGCGCTGTACTATATATAATACAGAGGACACTATAGTAATGTACAGAACATGGGGGGCGCTGTACTATATATAATACAGAGGACACTATAGTAATGTACAGAAAAGGACATGGGGGGCGCTGTGCTATATATAATACAGAGGACACTATAGTAATGTACAGAACAGGACATGGGGGCGCTGTACTATATATAATACAGAGGACACTATAGTAATGTACAGAACAGGACATGGGGGGCGCTGTACTATATATAATACAGAGGACACTATAGTACTGTACAGAACAGAACATGGGGGGGGCTGTACTATATATAATACAGAGGAGACTATAGTAATGTACAGAACATGGGGGGAGCTGTACTATATATAATACAGAGGACACTATAGTAATGTACAGAACAGGACATGGGGGCGCTGTACTATATATAATACAGAGGACACTATAGTAATGTACAGAACATGGGGGGAGCTGTACTATATATAATACAGAGGACACTATAGTAATGTACAGAACAGGACATGGGGGGCGCTGTACTATATATAATACAGAGGATACTATAGTAATGTACAGAACAGGACATGGGGGGCGCTGTACTATATATATAATACAGAGGACACTATAGTAATGTACAGAACATGGGGGCGCTGTGCTATATATAATACAGAGGACACTATAGTAATGTAGAGAACAGGACATGGGGGGCGCTGTACTATATATAATACAGAGGACACTATAGTAATGTACAGAACAGGACATGGGGGGGGCTGTACTATATATAATACAGAGGACACTATAGTAATGTACAGAACAGGACATGGGGGTGCGCTGTACTATATATAATACAGAGGACACTATAGTAATGTACAGAACAGGACATGGGGGGCGCCATACTATATATAATACAGAGGACACTATAGTAATGTACAGAACAGGACATGGGGGGCGCTGTACTATATATAATACAGAGGACACTATAGTAATGTACAGAACAGGACATGGGGGGCGCCATACTATATATAATACAGAGGACACTATAGTAATGTACAGAACAGGACATGGGGGGCGCTGTACTATATATAATACAGAGGACACTATAGTAATGTACAGAACAGGACATGGGGGGCTGTACTATATATAATACAGAGGACACTATAGTAATGTACAGAACAGGACATGGGGGGCGCTGTACAATATATAATACAGAGGACACTATAGTAATGTACAGAACAGGACATGGGGGGCGCTGTACTATATATAATACAGAGGACACTATAGTAATGTACAGAACAGGACATGGGGGGCGCTGTGCTATATATAATACAGAGGACACTATAGTAATGTACAGAACAGGACATGGGGGGGCGCTGTGCTATATATAATACAGAGGACACTATAGTAATGTACAGAACAGGACATGGGGGGCGCTGTACTATATATAATACAGAGGACACTATAGTAATGTACAGGACATGGGGGGCGCTGTACTATATATAATACAGAGGACACTATAGTAATGTACAGAACAGGACATGGGGGGAGCTGTGCTATATATAATACAGAGGACACTATAGTAATGTACAGAACAGGACATGGGGGGCGCTGTGCTATATATAATACAGAGGACACTATAGTAATGTACAGAACAGGACATGGGGGTGCGCTGTACAATATATAATACAGAGGACACTATAGTAATGTACAGAACAGGACATGGGGGAGCGCTGTACAATATATAATACAGAGGACACTATAGTAATGTACAGAACAGGACATGGGGGGCGCTGTGCTATATATAATACAGAGGACACTATAGTAATGTACAGAACAGGACATGGGGGGGCGCTGTGCTATATATAATACAGAGGACACTATAGTAATGTACAGAACAGGACATGGGGGGCGCTGTACTATATATAATACAGAGGACACTATAGTAATGTACAGAACAGGACATGGGGGGCTGTACTATATATAATACAGAGGACACTATAGTAATGTACAGAACAGGACATGGGGGGCGCTGTACTATATATAATACAGAGGACACTATAGTAATGTACAGAACAGGACATGGGGGGCGCTGTGCTATATATAATACAGAGGACACTATAGTAATGTACAGAACAGGACATGGGGGGGCGCTGTACTATATATAATACAGAGGACACTATAGTAATGTACAGAACAGGACATGGGGGAGCGCTGTACAATATATAATACAGAGGACACTATAGTAATGTACAGAACAGGACATGGGGGGGCGCTGTACTATATATAATACAGAGGACACTATAGTAATGTACAGAACAGGACATGGGGGGGCGCTGTACTATATATAATACAGAGGACACTATAGTAATGTACAGAACAGGACATGGGGGGGCGCTGTACTATATATAATACAGAGGACACTATAGTAATGTACAGAACATGACATGGGGGGGCGCTGTACTATATATAATACAGAGGACACTATAGTAATGTACAAAACAGGACATGGGGGGGCGCTCTACTATATATAATACAGAGGACACTATAGTAATGTACAGAACAGGACATGGGGGGCGCTGTACTCCTATATATAATACAGAGGACACTATAGTAATGTACAGAACAGGACATGGGGGGCGCTGTGCTATATATAATACAGAGGAGACTATAGTAATGTACAGAACAGGACATGGGGGGCGCTGTACTCCTATATATAATACAGAGGACACTATAGTAATGTATAGAACAGGACATGGGGGGCGCCATACTATATATAATACAGAGGGCACTATAGTAATGTACAGAACAGGACATGGGGGGGGGCGCTGTGCTATATATAATACAGAGGACACTATAGTAATGTAGAGAACAGGACATGGGGGGCGCTGTGCTCCTATATATAATACAGAGGACACTATAGTAATGTACAGAACAGGACATGGGGGTGCGCTGTACTATATATAATACAGAGGACACTATAGTAATGTACAGAACAGGACATGGGGGGGCGATGTACTATTTATAATACAGAGGACACTATAGTAATGTACAGAACAGGACATGGGGGGGCGCTGTACTATATATAATACAGAGGACACTATAGTAATGTACAGAACAGGACATGGGGGGCGCTGTGCTCCTATATATAATACAGAGGACACTATAGTAATGTACAGAACAGGACATGGGGGGCGCTGTACTATATATAATACAGAGGACACTATAGTAATGTACAGAACAGGACATGGGGGGGGCGCTGTACTATATATAATACAGAGGACACTATAGTAATGTACAGAACAGGACATGGGGGGCGCCGTACTATATATAATACAGAGGACACTATAGTAATGTACAGAACAGGACATGGGGGGCGCCGTACTATATATAATACAGAGGACACTATAGTAATGTACAGAACAGGACATGGGGGGCGCTGTACTATATATAATACAGAGGACACTATAGTAATGTACAGAACAGGACATGGGGGGCTGTGCTATATATAATACAGAGGACACTATAGTAATGTACAGAACAGGACATGGGGGGGCGCTGTGCTATATATAATACAGAGGACACTATAGTAATGTACAGAACAGGACATGGGGGGCGCTGTACTATATATAATACAGAGGACACTATAGTAATGTGCAGAACAGGACATGGGGGGGCGCTGTACTATATATAATACAGAGGACACTATAGTAATGTACAGAACAGGACATGGGGGGGCGCTGTACTATATATAATACAGAGGACACTATAGTAATGTACAGAACAGGACATGGGGGGCGCTGTGCTCCTATATATAATACAGAGGACACTATAGTAATGTACAGAACAGGACATGGGGGGCGCTGTACTATATATAATACAGAGGACACTATAGTAATGTACAGAACAGGACATGGGGGGGGCGCTGTACTATATATAATACAGAGGACACTATAGTAATGTACAGAACAGGACATGGGGGGCGCCGTACTATATATAATACAGAGGACACTATAGTAATGTACAGAACAGGACATGGGGGGCGCCGTACTATATATAATACAGAGGACACTATAGTAATGTACAGAACATGGGGGGCGCTGTACTATATATAATACAGAGGAAACTATAGTAATGTACAGAACAGGACATGGGGGGCGCTGTACTATATATAATACAGAGGACACTATAGTAATGTACAGAACAGGACATGGGGGGCACTGTACTATATATAATACAGAGGACACTATAGTAATGTACAGAACAGGACATGGGGGGCGCTGTACTATATATAATACAGAGGACACTATAGTAATGTACAGAACAGGACATGGGGGCGCTGTACTATATATAATACAGAGGACACTATAGTAATGTACAGAACAGGACATGGGGGGCGCTGTACTATATATAATACAGAGGACACTATAGTAATGTACAGAACATGGGGGGTGCTGTACTATATATAATACAGAGGACACTATAGTAATGTACAGAAAAGGACATGGGGGGCGCTGTGCTATATATAATACAGAGGACACTATAGTAATGTACAGAACAGGACATGGGGGCGCTGTACTATATATAATACAGAGGACACTATAGTAATGTACAGAACAGGACATGGGGGGCGCCGTACTATATATAATACAGAGGACACTATAGTAATGTACAGAACAGGACATGGGGGGCGCCGTACTATATATAATACAGAGGACACTATAGTAATGTACAGAACAGGACATGGGGGGCGCCGTACTATATATAATACAGAGGACACTATAGTAATGTACAGAACAGGACATGGGGGGGCACTGTGCTATATATAATACAGAGGACACTATAGTAATGTACAGAACAGGACATGGGGGGCTGTACTATATATAATACAGAGGACACTATAGTAATGTACAGAACAGGACATGGGGGGCTGTGCTATGTATAATACAGAGGACACTATAGTAATGTACAGAACAGGACATGGGGGGGCGCTCTACTATATATAATACAGAGGACACTATAGTAATGTGCAGAACAGGACATGGGGGGGGCGCTGTGCTATATATAATACAGAGGACACTATAGTAATGTACAGAACAGGACATGGGGGGGCGCTGTGCTATATATATTACAGAGGACACTATAGTAATGTACAGAACAGGACATGGGGGGGCGCTGTACTATATATAATACAGAGGACACTATAGTAATGTACAGAACAGGACATGGGGGGGCGCTGTACTATATATAATACAGAGGACACTATAGTAATGTACAGAACAGGACATGGGGGGGGCGCTGTGCTATATATAATACAGAGGACACTATAGTAATGTACAGAACAGGACATGGGGGGCGCTGTACTATATATAATACAGAGGACACTATAGTAATGTACAGAACAGGACATGGGGGGGCGCTGTACTATATATAATACAGAGGACACTATAGTAATGTACAGAACAGGACATGGGGGGGGGCGCTGTGCTATATATAATACAGAGGACACTATAGTAATGTACAGAACAGGACATGGGGGGGCGCTGTACTATATATAATACAGAGGACACTATAGTAATGTACAGAACAGGACATGGGGGGCGCTGTACTATATATAATACAGAGGACACTATAGTAATGTACAGAACAGGACATGGGGGCACTGTACTATATATAATACAGAGGACACTATAGTAATGTACAGAACATGGGGGGCACTGTACTCCTATATATAATACAGAGGACACTATAGTAATGTACAGAACAGGACATGGGGGGGCGCTGTGCTCCTATATATAATACAGAGGACACTATAGTAATGTACAGAACAGGACATGGGGGGGCGCTGTACTATATATAATACAGAGGACACTATAGTAATGTACAGAACAGGACATGGGGGGGCTGTACTATATATAATACAGAGGACACTATAGTAATGTACAGAACAGGACATGGGGGGCGCTGTGCTCCTATATATAATACAGAGGACACTATAGTAATGTACAGAACAGGACATGGGGGGGGCGCTCTACTATATATAATACAGAGGAAACTATAGTAATGTACAGAACAGGACATGGGGGGCGCTGTGCTATATATAATACAGAGGAGACTATAGTAATGTACAGAACAGGACATGGGGGGCGCTGTACTCCTATATATAATACAGAGGACACTATAGTAATGTACAGAACAGGACATGGGGGGCGCTGTACTCCTATATATAATACAGAGGACACTATAGTAATGTACAGAACAGGACATGGGGGGCGCCGTACTATATATAATACAGAGGACACTATAGTAATGTACAGAACAGGACATGGGGGGCGCTCTACTATATATAATACAGAGGAAACTATAGTAATGTACAGAACAGGACATGGGGGGGCGCTGTGCTATATATAATACAGAGGACACTATAGTAATGTACAGAACAGGACATGGGGGGCGCTGTACTATATATAATACAGAGGACACTATAGTAATGTACAGAACAGGACATGGGGGGGCGCTCTACTATATATAATACAGAGGAAACTATAGTAATGTACAGAACAGGACATGGGGGGCGCTGTACTATATATAATACAGAGGACACTATAGTAATGTACAGAACAGGACATGGGGGGCGCTGTGCTATATATAATACAGAGGACACTATAGTAATGTACAGAACAGGACATGGGGGGCGCTGTACTATATATAATACAGAGGACACTATAGTAATGTACAGAACAGGACATGGGGGGCGCTGTACTATATATAATACAGAGGACACTATAGTAATGTACAGAACAGGACATGGGGGGCGCTGTGCTATATATAATACAGAGGACACTATAGTAATGTACAGAACAGGACATGGGGGCGCTGTACTATATATAATACAGAGGACACTATAGTAATGTACAGAACAGGACATGGGGGGCGCTGTACTATATATAATACAGAGGACACTATAGTAATGTACAGAACAGGACATGGGGGGCGCTGTACTATATATAATACAGAGGACACTATAGTAATGTACAGAACAGGACATGGGGGGCGCTGTACTATATATAATACAGAGGACACTATAGTAATGTACAGAACAGGACATGGGGGCGCTGTGCTATATATATAATACAGAGGACACTATAGTAATGTACAGAACAGGACATGGGGGGGCGCTGTGCTATATATAATACAGAGGACACTATAGTAATGTACAGAACAGGACATGGGGGCTGTGCTATATATAATACAGAGGACACTATAGTAATGTACAAAACAGGACATGGGGGGGCGCTGTACTATATAAAATACAGAGGACACTATAGTAATGTACAGAACATGGGGGCGCTGTACTATATATATATAATATAGAGGACACTATAGTAATGTACAGAACAGGACATGGGGGGGCGCTGTACTATATATAATACAGAGGACACTATAGTAATGTACAGAACAGGACATGGGGGGCGCTGTACTATATATAATACAGAGGACACTATAGTAATGTACAGAACAGGACATGGGGGGCGCTGTGCTATATATAATACAGAGGACACTATAGTAATGTACAGAACAGGACATGGGGGTGCACTGTACTATATATAATACAGAGGACACTATAGTAATGTACAGAACAGGACATGGGGGGCGCCGTACTATATATAATACAGAGGACACTATAGTAATGTACAGAACAGGACATGGGGGGCGCTGTACTATATATAATACAGAGGACACTATAGTAATGTACAGAACAGGACACGGGGGGGCTGTGCTATATATAATACAGAGGACACAATAGTAATGTACAGAACAGGACATGGGGGGCGCTGTACTATATATAATACAGAGGACACTATAGTAATGTACAGAACAGGACATGGGGGGCGCAATACTATATATAATACAGAGGACACTATAGTAATGTACAGAACAGGACATGGGGGGCGCCGTACTATATATAATACAGAGGACACTATAGTAATGTACAGAACAGGACATGGGGGGGCGCTGTGCTATATATAATACAGAGGACACTATAGTAATGTACAGAACAGGACATGGGGGGCGCTGTACTATATATAATACAGAGGACACTATAGTAATGTACAGAACAGGACATGGGGGGCTGTACTATATATAATACAGAGGACACTATAGTAATGTACAAAACAGGACATGGGGGGGCGCTGTGCTATATATAATACAGAGGACACTATAGTAATGTACAGAACAGGACATGGGGGGCGCTGTACTATATATAATACAGAGGACACTATAGTAATGTACAGAACAGGACATGGGGGGCGCTGTACTATATATAATACAGAGGACACTATAGTAATGTACAGAACAGGACATGGGGGGCGCTGTACTATATATAATACAGAGGACACTATAGTAATGTACAGAACAGGACATGGGGGGGCGCTGTACTATATATAATACAGAGGACACTATAGTAATGTACAGAACAGGACATGGGGGGCGCTGTACTATATATAATACAGAGGACACTATAGTAATGTACAGAACAGGACATGGGGGGCGCTGTGCTATATATAATACAGAGGACACTATAGTAATGTACAGAACAGGACATGGGGGGGCGCTGTACTATATATAATACAGAGGACACTATAGTAATGTACAGAACAGGACATGGGGGGGCGCTGTACTATATATAATACAGAGGACACTATAGTAATGTACAGAACAGGACATGGGGGGCGCTGTACTATATATAATACAGAGGACACTATAGTAATGTACAGAACAGGACATGGGGGGCGCTGTACTATATATAATACAGAGGACACTATAGTAATGTACAGAACAGGACATGGGGGGGCGCTGTACTATATATAATACAGAGGACACTATAGTAATGTACAGAACAGGACATGGGGGGGCGCTGTACTATATATAATACAGAGGACACTATAGTAATGTACAGAACAGGACATGGGGGCGCTGTACTATATATAATACAGAGGACACTATAGTAATGTACAGAACATGGGGGGGGCGCTGTACTATATATATAATACAGAGGACACTATAGTAATGTACAGAACAGGACATGGGGGGGGCTGTACTATATATAATACAGAGGACACTATAGTAATGTACAGAACAGGACATGGGGGGGCTGTACTATATATAATACAGAGGACACTATAGTAATGTACAGAACAGGACATGGGGGGGCGCTGTACTATATATAATACAGAGGACACTATAGTAATGTACAGAACAGGACATGGGGGCGCTGTACTATATATAATACAGAGGACACTATAGTAATGTACAGAACATGGGGGGCGCTGTACTCCTATATATAATACAGAGGACACTATAGTAATGTACAGAACAGGACATGGGGGGCGCTGTACTATATATAATACAGAGGAGACTATAGTAATGTACAGAACAGGACATGGGGGGGGCGCTCTACTATATATAATACAGAGGAAACTATAGTAATGTACAGAACAGGACATGGGGGGCGCTGTGCTATATATAATACAGAGGAGACTATAGTAATGTATAGAACAGGACATGGGGGGCGCTGTACTCCTATATATAATACAGAGGACACTATAGTAATGTATAGAACAGGACATGGGGGGCGCCATACTATATATAATACAGAGGACACTATAGTAATGTACAGAACAGGACATGGGGGGGCGCTGTACTATATATAATACAGAGGACACTATAGTAATGTACAGAACAGGACATGGGGGGCGCTGTACTATATATAATACAGAGGACACTATAGAAATGTACAGAACAGGACATGGGGGGCTGTACTATATATAATACAGAGGACACTATAGTAATGTACAGAACAGGACATGGGGGGGCGCTGTACTATATATAATACAGAGGAGACTATAGTAATGTACAGAACAGGACATGGGGGGAGCTGTACTATATATAATACAGAGGACACTATAGTAATGTACAGAACATGGGGGGCGCTGTACTATATATAATACAGAGGACACTATAGTAATGTACAGAACAGGACATGGGGGGCGCTGTACTATATATAATACAGAGGAGACAATAGTAATGTACAGAACAAGACATGGGGGGCGCTGTACTATATATAATACAGAGGACACTATAGTAATGTACAGAACAGGACATGGGGGGCGCTGTACTATATATAATACAGAGGAGACAATAGTAATGTACAGAACAAGACATGGGGGGGCGTTGTACTATATATAATACAGAGGACACTATAGTAATGTACAGAACAGGACATGGGGGGCGCTGTACTATATATAATACAGAGGAGACTATAGTAATGTACAGAACAGGACATGGGGGGCGCCATACTATATATAATACAGAGGACACTATAGTAATGTACAGAACAGGACATGGGGGGGGCGCTGTACTATATATAATACAGAGGACACTATAGTAATGTACAGAACAGGACATGGGGGGCGCCATACTATATATAATACAGAGGAGACTATAGTAATGTACAGAACAGGACATGGGGGGCGCCATACTATATATAATACAGAGGACACTATAGTAATGTACAGAACAGGACATGGGGGGGCGCTGTACTATATATAATAAAGAGGACACTATAGTAATGTACAGAACAGGACATGGGGGGGCGCTGTACTATATATAATACAGAGGACACTATAGTAATGTACAGAACAGGACATGGGGGGCTGTACTATATATAATACAGAGGACACTATAGTAATGTACAAAACAGGACATGGGGGGCGCTGTGCTATATATAATACAGAGGACACTATAGTAATGTACAGAACAGGACATGGGGGGGCGCTGTACTATATATAATACAGAGGACACTATAGTAATGTACAGAACAGGACATGGGGGCGCTGTGCTATATATAATACAGAGGACACTATAGTAATGTACAGAACAGGAAATGGGGGGCGCTGTACTATATATAATACAGAGGACACTATAGTAATGTACAGAACAGAACATGGGGGGCTGTACTATATATAATACAGAGGATACTATAGTAATGTACAGAACATGGGGGCGCTGTGCTATATATAATACAGAGGACACTATAGTAATGTACAGAACATGGGGGCGCTGTGCTATATATAATACAGAGGACACTATAGTAATGTACAGAACAGGACATGGGGGGGCGCTGTACTATATATAATACAGAGGACACTATAGTAATGTACAGAACATGGGGGCGCTGTGCTATATATAATACAGAGGACACTATAGTAATGTACAGAACAGGACATGGGGGGCGCTGTACTATATATAATACAGAGGACACTATAGTAATGTACAGAACAGGACATGGGGGGGCGCTCTACTATATATAATACAGAGGACACTATAGTAATGTACAGAACATGGGGGGCGCTGTACTATATATAATACAGAGGACACTATAGTAATGTACAGAACAGGACATGGGGGGCGCTGTACTATATATAATACAGAGGACACTATAGTAATGTACAGAACAGGACATGGGGGGGGGCGCTGTACTATATATAATACAAAGGACACTATAGTAATGTACAGAACAGGACATGGGGGGGCGCTGTACTATATATAATACAGAGGACCCTATAGTAATGTACAGAACAGGACATGGGGGGCGCTGTGCTATATATAATACAGAGGACCCTATAGTAATGTACAGAACAGGACATGGGGGGGCGCTCTACTATATATAATACAGAGGACACTATAGTAATGTACAGAACATGGGGGGCGCTGTACTATATATAATACAGAGGACACTATAGTAATATACAGAACCGGACAGGGGGGGGGGCGCTGTACTATATATATATAATACAGATGACACTATAGTAATGTACAGAACATGGGGGGCGCTGTACTATATATAATACAGAGGACACTATAGTAATGTACAGAACAGGACATGGGGGGCGCTGTACTATATATAATACAGAGGACACTATAGTAATGTACAGAACAGGACATGGGGGGCGCTGTACTATATATAATACAGAGGACACTATAGTAATGTACAGAACAGGACATGGGGGGCGCTGTACTATATATAATACAGAGGACACTATAGTAATGTGCAGAACAGGACATGGGGGGGGCGCTGTGCTATATATAGTACAGAGGACACTATAGTAATGTACAGAACAGGACATGGGGGGCGCTGTGCTATATATATAATACAGAGGACACTATAGTAATGTACAGAACAGGACATGGGGGGGCGCTGTGCTATATATAATACAGAGGACACTATAGTAATGTACAGAACAGGACATGGGGGGCGCTGTACTATATATAATACAGAGGACACTATAGTAATGTGCAGAACAGGACATGGGGGGCGCTGTGCTATATATAGTACAGAGGACACTATAGTAATGTACAGAACAGGACATGGGGGGCGCTGTGCTATATATATAATACAGAGGACACTATAGTAATGTACAGAACAGGACATGGGGGGCGCTGTGCTATATATAATACAGAGGACACTATAGTAATGTACAAAACAGGACATGGGGGGCGCTGTACTATATAAAATACAGAGGACACTATAGTAATGTACAGAACATGGGGGGCGCTGTACTATATATATATAATATAGAGGACACTATAGTAATGTACAGAACAGGACATGGGGGGACGCTGTACTATATATAATACAGAGGACACTATAGTAATGTACAGAACAGGACATGGGGGGCGCTGTACTATATATAATACAGAGGACACTATAGTAATGCACAGAACAGGACATGGGGGGGCGCTGTGCTATATATAATACAGAGGACACTATAGTAATGTACAGAACAGGACATGGGGGTGCGCTGTACTATATATAATACAGAGGACACTATAGTAATGTACAGAACAGGACATGGGGGGCGCCGTACTATATATAATACAGAGGACACTATAGCAATGTACAGAACAGGACATGGGGGGCGCTGTACTATATATAATACAGAGGACACTATAGTAATGTACAGAACAGGACATGGGGGTCGCTGTACTATATATAATACAGAGGACACTATAGTAATGTACAGAACAGGACATGGGGGCGCTGTACTATATATAATACAGAGGACACTATAGTAATGTACAGAACAGGACATGGGGGGGCGCTGTACTATATATAATACAGAGGACACTATAGTAATGTACAGAACAGGACATGGGGGCGCTGTACTATATATAATACAGAGGACACTATAGTAATGTACAGAACATGGGGGGCGCTGTACTCCTATATATAATACAGAGGACACTATAGTAATGTACAGAACAGGACATGGGGGGGCGCTGTACTATATATAATACAGAGGACACTATAGTAATGTACAGAACAGGACATGGGGGGCGCTGTACTATATATAATACAGAGGAGACTATAGTAATGTACAGAACAGGACATGGGGGGGGGCGCTCTACTATATATAATACAGAGGAAACTATAGTAATGTACAGAACAGGACATGGGGGGCGCTGTGCTATATATAATACAGAGGAGACTATAGTAATGTACAGAACAGGACATGGGGGGCGCTGTACTCCTATATATAATACAGAGGACACTATAGTAATGTACAGAACAGGACATGGGGGGCGCCATACTATATATAATACAGAGGGCACTATAGTAATGTACAGAACAGGACATGGGGGGGGCGCTGTGCTATATATAATACAGAGGACACTATAGTAATGTAGAGAACAGGACATGGGGGGCGCTGTGCTCCTATATATAATACAGAGGACACTATAGTAATGTACAGAACAGGACATGGGGGTGCGCTGTACTATATATAATACAGAGGACACTATAGTAATGTACAGAACAGGACATGGGGGGGCGATGTACTATATATAATACAGAGGACACTATAGTAATGTACAGAACAGGACATGGGGGGGCGCTGTACTATATATAATACAGAGGACACTATAGTAATGTACAGAACAGGACATGGGGGGCGCTGTGCTCCTATATATAATACAGAGGAGACTATAGTAATGTACAGAACAGGACATGGGGGGAGCTGTACTATATATAATACAGAGGACACTATAGTAATGTACAGAACAGGACATGGGGGTGCGCTGTACTATATATAATACAGAGGACACTATAGTAATGTACAGAACATGGGGGGCGCTGTACTATATATAATACAGAGGAGACAATAGTAATGTACAGAACAAGACATGGGGGGCGCTGTACTATATATAATACAGAGGACACTATAGTAATGTAGAGAACAGGACATGGGGGGCGCTGTACTATATATAATACAGAGGACACTATAGTAATGTAGAGAACAGGACATGGGGGGCGCTGTACTATATATAATACAGAGGACACTATAGTAATGTACAGAACAGGACATGGGGGGCGCTGTACTATATATAATACAGAGGACACTATAGTAATGTACAGAACAGGACATGGGGGCGCTGTACTATATATAATACAGAGGAGACTATAGTAATGTACAGAACAGGACATGGGGGGCGCCATACTATATATAATACAGAGGACACTATAGTAATGTACAGAACAGGACATGGGGGGCGCTGTGCTATATATAATACAGAGGACACTATAGTAATGTACAGAACAGAACATGGGGGGCACTGTACTCCTATATATAATACAGAGGACACTATAGTAATGTACAGAACAGGACATGGGGGGGCGCTCTACTATATATAATACAGAGGACACTATAGTAATGTACAGAACAGGACATGGGGGGCGCTGTGCTATATATATAATACAGAGGAGACTATAGTAATGTACAGAACAGGACATGGGGGGCGCTGTGCTCCTATATATAATACAGAAGACACTATAGTAATGTACAGAACATGGGGGGCGCTGTACTATATATAATACAGAGGACACTATAGTAATGTACAGAACAGGACATGGGGGGCGCTGTACTATATATAATACAGAGGACACTATAGTAATGTACAGAACAGGACATGGGGGGCGCTGTGCTATATATAATACAGAGGACCCTATAGTAATGTACAGAACAGTACATGGGGGGCGCTGTCCTATATATAATACAGAGGACACTATAGTAATGTACAGAACATGGGGGGCGCTGTACTATAAATAATACAGAGGACCCTATAGTAATGTACAGAACAGGACATGGGGGGCGCTGTGCTATATATAATACAGAGGATACTATAGTAATGTACAGAACAGGACATGGGGGGCGCTGTACTATATATAATACGGAGGACACTATAGTAGTGTACAGAACAGGACATGGGGGGCGCTGTGCTCCTATATATAATACAGAGGACACTATAGTAATGTACAGGACATGGGGGGCGCTGTGCTATATATAATACAGAGGACACTATAGTAATGTACAGGACATGGGGGGCGCTGTACTATATATATATTACAGAGGACACTATAGTAATGGACAGAACAGGACATGGGGGGCGCCATACTATATATAATACAGAGGACACTATAGTAATGTACAGAACAGGACATGGGGGGCGCTGTACTATATATAATACAGAGGACACTATAGTAATGTACAGAACAGGACATGGGGGGCGCTGTACTATATATAATACAGAGGACACTATAGTAATGTGCAGAACAGGACATGGGGGGGCGCTGTGCTATATATAATACAGAGGACACTATAGTAATGTACAGAACAGGACATGGGGGGCGCTGTGCTATATATATAATACAGAGGACACTATAGTAATGTACAGAACAGGACATGGGGGGGCGCTGTGCTATATATAATACAGAGGACACTATAGTAATGTACAGAACAGGACATGGGGGGGCTGTGCTATATATAATACAGAGGACACTATAGTAATGTACAAAACAGGACATGGGGGGGCGCTGTACTATATAAAATACAGAGGACACTATAGTAATGTACAGAACATGGGGGGCGCTGTACTATATATATATAATATAGAGGACACTATAGTAATGTACAGAACAGGACATGGGGGGCGCTGTGCTATATATAATACAGAGGACACTATAGTAATGTACAGAACAGGACATGGGGGAGCGCTGTACAATATATAATACAAAGGACACTATAGTAATGTACAGAACAGGACATGGGGGGGGCTGTACTATATATAATACAGAGGACACTATAGTAATGTACAGAACATGGGGGGCGCTGTACTATATATATATATAATATAGAGGACAGTATAGTAATGTACAGAACAGGACATGGGGGGGGCGCTGTACTATATATAATACAGAGGACACTATAGTAATGTACAGAACAGGACATGGGGGCGCTGTACTATATATAATACAGAGGACACTATAGTAATGTACAGAACAGGACATGGGGGGGCGCTGTGCTATATATAATACAGAGGACACTATAGTAATGTACAGAACAGGACATGGGGGGGCGCTGTGCTATATATAATACAGAGGACACTATAGTAATGTACAGAACAGGACATGGGGGTGCGCTGTACTATATATAATACAGAGGACACTATAGTAATGTACAGAACAGGACATGGGGGGCGCTGTACTATATATAATACAGAGGACACTATAGTAATGTACAGAACAGGACATGGGGGGCGCCATACTATATATAATACAGAGGACACTATAGTAATGTACAGAACAGGACATGGGGGCGCTGTACTATATATAATACAGAGGACACTATAGTAATGTACAGAACAGGACATGGGGGGCGCCGTACTATATATAATACAGAGGACACTATAGTAATGTACAGAACAGGACATGGGGGGCGCTGTGCTATATATAATACAGAGGAGACTATAGTAATGTACAGAACAGGACATGGGGGGCGCTGTACTCCTATATATAATACAGAGGACACTATAGTAATGTATAGAACAGGACATGGGGGGCGCCGTACTATATATAATACAGAGGACACTATAGTAATGTACAGAACAGGACACGGGGGGGCGCTCTACTATATATAATACAGAGGAAACTATAGTAATGTACAGAACAGGACATGGGGGGCGCTCTACTATATATAATACAGAGGAAACTATAGTAATGTACAGAACAGGACATGGGGGGCGCTCTACTATATATAATACAGAGGAGACTATAGTAATGTACAGAACAGGACATGGGGGGGCGCTGTGCTATATATAATACAGAGGACACAATAGTAATGTGCAGAACAGGACATGGGGGGGCGCTGTGCTATATATAATACAGAGGACACTATAGTAATGTACAGAACAGGACATGGGGGGGCGCTGTGCTATATATAATACAGAGGACACTATAGTAATGTACAGAACAGGACATGGGGGGCGCTGTACTATATATAATACAGAGGACACTATAGTAATGTACAGAACAGGACATGGGGGGGGGCGCTGTACTATATATAATACAGAGGACACTATAGTAATGTACAGAACAGGACATGGGGGGGTGCTGTACTATATATAATACAGAGGAGACTATAGTAATGTACAGAACAGGACATGGGGGGCGCTGTACTATATATAATACAGAGGACACTATAGTAATGTACAGAACAGGACATGGGGGGGCTGTACTATATATAATACAGAGGAGACTATAGTAATGTACAGAACATGGGGGGAGCTGTACTATATATAATACAGAGGACACTATAGTAATGTACAGAACAGGACATGGGGGGCGCTGTACTATATATAATACAGAGGACACTATAGTAATGTACAGAACATGGGGGGAGCTGTACTATATATAATACAGAGGACACTATAGTAATGTACAGAACAGGACATGGGGGGGGCTGTACTATATATAATACAGAGGACACTATAGTAATGTACAGAACAGGACATGGGGGGCGCTGTGCTATATATAATACAGAGGACACTATAGTAATGTACAGAACAGGACATGGGGGTGCGCTGTACTATATATAATACAGAGGACACTATAGTAATGTACAGAACAGGACATGGGGGGGCGCCATACTATATATAATACAGAGGACACTATAGTAATGTACAGAACAGGACATGGGGGGCGCTGTACTATATATAATACAGAGGACACTATAGTAATGTACAGAACAGGACATGGGGGGGCGCTGTACTATATATAATACAGAGGACACTATAGTAATGTACAAAACAGGACATGGGGGGGCTGTACTATATATAATACAGAGGACACTATAGTAATGTACAGAACAGGACATGGGGGGGCGCTCTACTATATATAATACAGAGGACACTATAGTAATGTACAGAACAGGACATGGGGGGCGCTGTACTATATATAATACAGAGGAGACTATAGTAATGTACAGAACAGGACATGGGGGGGGCGCTCTACTATATATAATACAGAGGAAACTATAGTAATGTACAGAACAGGACATGGGGGGCGCTGTGCTATATATAATACAGAGGAGACTATAGTAATGTACAGAACAGGACATGGGGGGCGCTGTACTCCTATATATAATACAGAGGGCACTATAGTAATGTACAGAACAGGACATGGGGGGGGCGCTGTGCTATATATAATACAGAGGACACTATAGTAATGTACAGAACAGGACATGGGGGGGCGCTCTACTATATATAATACAGAGGACACTATAGTAATGTACAGAACAGGACATGGGGGGCGCTGTACTATATATAATACAGAGGACACTATAGTAATGTACAGAACAGGACATGGGGGGCGCCATACTATATATAATACAGAGGGCACTATAGTAATGTACAGAACAGGACATGGGGGGCGCTGTGCTATATATAATACAGAGGACACTATAGTAATGTACAGAACAGGACATGGGGGGCGCTGTGCTCCTATATATAATACAGAGGACACTATAGTAATGTACAGAACAGGACATTGGGGTGCGCTGTACTATATATAATACAGAGGACACTATAGTAATGTACAGAACATGGGGGGCGCTGTACTATATATAATACAGAGGAAACTATAGTAATGTACAGAACAGGACATGGGGGGGCGCTGTGCTATATATAATACAGAGGACACTATAGTAATGTGCAGAACAGGACATGGGGGGGGCGCTGTGCTATATATAATACAGAGGACACTATAGTAATGTACAGAACAGGACATGGGGGGCGCTGTACTATATATAATACAGAGGACACTATAGTAATGTACAGAACAGGACATGGGGGGCTGTACTATATATAATACAGAGGACACTATAGTAATGTACAGAACAGGACATGGGGGGCGCTGTACAATATATAATACAGAGGACACTATAGTAATGTACAGAACAGGACATGGGGGGGGGCGCTGTACTAAATATAATACAGAGGACACTATAGTAATGTACAGAACAGGACATGGGGGGGCGCTGTACTATATATAATACAGAGGACACTATAGTAATGTACAGAACAGGACACGGGGGCGCTGTACTATATATAATACAGAGGACACTATAGTAATGTACAGAACAGGACATGGGGGGGGCGCTGTACTATATATAATACAGAGGACACTATAGTAATGTACAGAACAGGACATGGGGGCGCTGTACTATATATAATACAGAGGAGACTATAGTAATGTACAGAACAGGACATGGGGGGCGCCATACTATATATAATACAGAGGACACTATAGTAATGTACAGAACAGGACATGGGGGGCGCTGTGCTATATATAATACAGAGGACACTATAGTAATGTACAGAACAGAACATGGGGGGCACTGTACTCCTATATATAATACAGAGGACACTATAGTAATGTACAGAACAGGACATGGGGGGGCGCTCTACTATATATAATACAGAGGACACTATAGTAATGTACAGAACAGGACATGGGGGGCGCTGTGCTATATATATAATACAGAGGAGACTATAGTAATGTACAGAACAGGACATGGGGGGCGCTGTGCTCCTATATATAATACAGAAGACACTATAGTAATGTACAGAACATGGGGGGCGCTGTACTATATATAATACAGAGGACACTATAGTAATGTACAGAACAGGACATGGGGGCGCTGTACTATATATAATACAGAGGACACTATAGTAATGTACAGAACAGACATGGGGGGCGCTGTACTATATATAATACAGAGGACACTATAGTAATGTACAGAACAGGACATGGGGGGCGCTGTGCTATATATAATACAGAGGACCCTATAGTAATGTACAGAACAGTACATGGGGGGCGCTGTCCTATATATAATACAGAGGACACTATAGTAATGTACAGAACATGGGGGGCGCTGTACTATAAATAATACAGAGGACCCTATAGTAATGTACAGAACAGGACATGGGGGGCGCTGTGCTATATATAATACAGAGGATACTATAGTAATGTACAGAACAGGACATGGGGGGCGCTGTACTATATATAATACGGAGGACACTATAGTAGTGTACAGAACAGGACATGGGGGGCGCTGTGCTCCTATATATAATACAGAGGACACTATAGTAATGTACAGGACATGGGGGGCGCTGTGCTATATATAATACAGAGGACACTATAGTAATGTACAGGACATGGGGGGCGCTGTACTATATATATATATTACAGAGGACACTATAGTAATGGACAGAACAGGACATGGGGGGCGCCATACTATATATAATACAGAGGACACTATAGTAATGTACAGAACAGGACATGGGGGGCGCTGTACTATATATAATACAGAGGACACTATAGTAATGTACAGAACAGGACATGGGGGGCGCTGTACTATATATAATACAGAGGACACTATAGTAATGTGCAGAACAGGACATGGGGGGGCGCTGTGCTATATATAATACAGAGGACACTATAGTAATGTACAGAACAGGACATGGGGGGCGCTGTGCTATATATATAATACAGAGGACACTATAGTAATGTACAGAACAGGACATGGGGGGGAGCTGTGCTATATATAATACAGAGGACACTATAGTAATGTACAGAACAGGACATGGGGGGGCTGTGCTATATATAATACAGAGGACACTATAGTAATGTACAAAACAGGACATGGGGGGGCGCTGTACTATATAAAATACAGAGGACACTATAGTAATGTACAGAACATGGGGGGCGCTGTACTATATATATATAATATAGAGGACACTATAGTAATGTACAGAACAGGACATGGGGGGCGCTGTGCTATATATAATACAGAGGACACTATAGTAATGTACAGAACAGGACATGGGGGAGCGCTGTACAATATATAATACAAAGGACACTATAGTAATGTACAGAACAGGACATGGGGGGGGCTGTACTATATATAATACAGAGGACACTATAGTAATGTACAGAACATGGGGGGCGCTGTACTATATATATATATATAATATAGAGGACAGTATAGTAATGTACAGAACAGGACATGGGGGGGGCGCTGTACTATATATAATACAGAGGACACTATAGTAATGTACAGAACAGGACATGGGGGGCGCTGTACTATATATAATACAGAGGACACTATAGTAATGTACAGAACAGGACATGGGGGGGCGCTGTGCTATATATAATACAGAGGACACTATAGTAATGTACAGAACAGGACATGGGGGGGCGCTGTGCTATATATAATACAGAGGACACTATAGTAATGTACAGAACAGGACATGGGGGGCGCTGTACTATATATAATACAGAGGACACTATAGTAATGTACAGAACAGGACATGGGGGGCGCCATACTATATATAATACAGAGGACACTATAGTAATGTACAGAACAGGACATGGGGGCGCTGTACTATATATAATACAGAGGACACTATAGTAATGTACAGAACAGGACATGGGGGGCGCCGTACTATATATAATACAGAGGACACTATAGTAATGTACAGAACAGGACATGGGGGGCGCTGTGCTATATATAATACAGAGGAGACTATAGTAATGTACAGAACAGGACATGGGGGGCGCTGTACTCCTATATATAATACAGAGGACACTATAGTAATGTATAGAACAGGACATGGGGGGCGCCGTACTATATATAATACAGAGGACACTATAGTAATGTACAGAACAGGACACGGGGGGGGCGCTCTACTATATATAATACAGAGGAAACTATAGTAATGTACAGAACAGGACATGGGGGGCGCTCTACTATATATAATACAGAGGAAACTATAGTAATGTACAGAACAGGACATGGGGGGCGCTCTACTATATATAATACAGAGGAGACTATAGTAATGTACAGAACAGGACATGGGGGGGCGCTGTGCTATATATAATACAGAGGACACAATAGTAATGTGCAGAACAGGACATGGGGGGGCGCTGTGCTATATATAATACAGAGGACACTATAGTAATGTACAGAACAGGACATGGGGGGGCGCTGTGCTATATATAATACAGAGGACACTATAGTAATGTACAGAACAGGACATGGGGGGCGCTGTACTATATATAATACAGAGGACACTATAGTAATGTACAGAACAGGACATGGGGGGGGGCGCTGTACTATATATAATACAGAGGACACTATAGTAATGTACAGAACAGGACATGGGGGGGTGCTGTACTATATATAATACAGAGGAGACTATAGTAATGTACAGAACAGGACATGGGGGGCGCTGTACTATATATAATACAGAGGACACTATAGTAATGTACAGAACAGGACATGGGGGGGCTGTACTATATATAATACAGAGGAGACTATAGTAATGTACAGAACATGGGGGGAGCTGTACTATATATAATACAGAGGACACTATAGTAATGTACAGAACAGGACATGGGGGGCGCTGTACTATATATAATACAGAGGACACTATAGTAATGTACAGAACATGGGGGGAGCTGTACTATATATAATACAGAGGACACTATAGTAATGTACAGAACAGGACATGGGGGGGGCTGTACTATATATAATACAGAGGACACTATAGTAATGTACAGAACAGGACATGGGGGGCGCTGTGCTATATATAATACAGAGGACACTATAGTAATGTACAGAACAGGACATGGGGGTGCGCTGTACTATATATAATACAGAGGACACTATAGTAATGTACAGAACAGGACATGGGGGGGCGCCATACTATATATAATACAGAGGACACTATAGTAATGTACAGAACAGGACATGGGGGGCGCTGTACTATATATAATACAGAGGACACTATAGTAATGTACAGAACAGGACATGGGGGGCTGTACTATATATAATACAGAGGACACTATAGTAATGTACAGAACAGGACATGGGGGGCGCTGTACTATATATAATACAGAGGACACTATAGTAATGTACAGAACAGGACATGGGGGGCGCTGTACTATATATAATACAGAGGACACTATAGTAATGTACAGAACAGGACATGGGGGGGCGCTGTACTATATATAATACAGAGGACACTATAGTAATGTACAGAACAGGACATGGGGGGCGCTGTGCTATATATAATACAGAGGACACTATAGTAATGTACAGAACAGGACATGGGGGAGCGCTGTACAATATATAATACAGAGGACACTATAGTAATGTACAGAACAGGACATGGGGGGCGCTGTACTATATATAATACAGAGGACACTATAGTAATGTACAGAACAGGACATGGGGGGCGCTGTACTATATATAATACAGAGGACACTATAGTAATGTACAGAACAGGACATGGGGGGGCGCTGTACTATATATAATACAGAGGACACTATAGTAATGTACAGAACAGGACATGGGGGGGCGCTGTACTATATATAATACAGAGGACACTATAGTAATGTACAGAACAGGACATGGGGGGGCGCTGTACTATATATAATACAGAGGACACTATAGTAATGTACAAAACAGGACATGGGGGGGCTGTACTATATATAATACAGAGGACACTATAGTAATGTACAGAACAGGACATGGGGGGGCGCTCTACTATATATAATACAGAGGACACTATAGTAATGTACAGAACATGGGGGGCGCTGTACTCCTATATATAATACAGAGGACACTATAGTAATGTACAGAACAGGACATGGGGGGGCGCTGTACTATATATAATACAGAGGACACTATAGTAATGTACAGAACAGGACATGGGGGGCGCTGTACTATATATAATACAGAGGAGACTATAGTAATGTACAGAACAGGACATGGGGGGGGCGCTCTACTATATATAATACAGAGGAAACTATAGTAATGTACAGAACAGGACATGGGGGGCGCTGTGCTATATATAATACAGAGGAGACTATAGTAATGTACAGAACAGGACATGGGGGGCGCTGTACTCCTATATATAATACAGAGGGCACTATAGTAATGTACAGAACAGGACATGGGGGGGGCGCTGTGCTATATATAATACAGAGGACACTATAGTAATGTACAGAACAGGACATGGGGGGGCGCTCTACTATATATAATACAGAGGACACTATAGTAATGTACAGAACAGGACATGGGGGGCGCTGTACTATATATAATACAGAGGACACTATAGTAATGTACAGAACAGGACATGGGGGGCGCCATACTATATATAATACAGAGGGCACTATAGTAATGTACAGAACAGGACATGGGGGGCGCTGTGCTATATATAATACAGAGGACACTATAGTAATGTACAGAACAGGACATGGGGGGCGCTGTGCTCCTATATATAATACAGAGGACACTATAGTAATGTACAGAACAGGACATTGGGGTGCGCTGTACTATATATAATACAGAGGACACTATAGTAATGTACAGAACATGGGGGGCGCTGTACTATATATAATACAGAGGAAACTATAGTAATGTACAGAACAGGACATGGGGGGGGCGCTGTGCTATATATAATACAGAGGACACTATAGTAATGTGCAGAACAGGACATGGGGGGGGCGCTGTGCTATATATAATACAGAGGACACTATAGTAATGTACAGAACAGGACATGGGGGGCGCTGTACTATATATAATACAGAGGACACTATAGTAATGTACAGAACAGGACATGGGGGGCTGTACTATATATAATACAGAGGACACTATAGTAATGTACAGAACAGGACATGGGGGGCGCTGTACAATATATAATACAGAGGACACTATAGTAATGTACAGAACAGGACATGGGGGGGGCGCTGTACTAAATATAATACAGAGGACACTATAGTAATGTACAGAACAGGACATGGGGGGGCGCTGTACTATATATAATACAGAGGACACTATAGTAATGTACAGAACAGGACACGGGGGCGCTGTACTATATATAATACAGAGGACACTATAGTAATGTACAGAACAGGACATGGGGGGGGCGCTGTACTATATATAATACAGAGGACACTATAGTAATGTACAGAACAGGACATGGGGGGGCGCTGTACAATATATAATACAGAGGACACTATAGTAATGTACAGAACAGGACATGGGGGGCACTGTACTCCTATATATAATACAGAGGACACTATAGTAATGTGCAGAACAGGACATGGGGGGGCGCTGTACTATATATAATACAGAGGACACTATAGTAATGTACAGAACAGGACATGGGGGGGCGCTGTACTATATATAATACAGAGGACACTATAGTAATGTACAGAACAGGACATGGGGGAGCGCTGTACAATATATAATACAGAGGACACTATAGTAATGTACAGAACAGGACATGGGGGGCACTGTACTCCTATATATAATACAGAGGACACTATAGTAATGTGCAGAACAGGACATGGGGGGGCGCTGTACTATATATAATACAGAGGACACTATAGTAATGTACAGAACAGGACATGGGGGGGCGCTCTACTATATATAATACAGAGGACACTATAGTAATGTACAGAACAGGACATGGGGGGCGCTGTACTATATATAATACAGAGGACACTATAGTAATGTACAGAACAGGACATGGGGGGCGCTGTACAATATATAATACAGAGGACACTATAGTAATGTACAAAACATGGGGGGCGCTGTACTATATATAATACAGAGGATACTATAGTAATGTGCAGAACAGGACATGGGGGGGGCGCTGTGCTATATATAATACAGAGGACACTATAGTAATGTACAGAACAGGACATGGGGGGGCGCTGTGCTATATATATTACAGAGGACACTATAGTAATGTACAGAACAGGACATGGGGGGGCGCTGTACTATATATAATACAGAGGGCACTATAGTAATGTACAGAACAGGACATGGGGGGGGGCGCTGTGCTATATATAATACAGAGGACACTATAGTAATGTACAGAACAGGACATGGGGGGGCGCTGTACTATATATAATACAGAGGACACTATAGTAATGTACAGAACAGGACATGGGGGGGCGCTGTACTATATATAATACAGAGGACACTATAGTAATGTACAGAACAGGACATGGGGGCGCTGTACTATATATAATACAGAGGACACTATAGTAATGTACAGAACATGGGGGGCACTGTACTCCTATATATAATACAGAGGACACTATAGTAATGTACAGAACAGGACATGGGGGCGCTGTACTATATATAATACAGAGGACACTATAGTAATGTACAGAACAGGACATGGGGGGGCGCTCTACTATATATAATACAGAGGAAACTATAGTAATGTACAGAACAGGACATGGGGGGCGCTGTGCTATATATAATACAGAGGAGACTATAGTAATGTACAGAACAGGACATGGGGGGCGCTGTACTCCTATATATAATACAGAGGACACTATAGTAATGTACAGAACAGGACATGGGGGGCGCTGTACTCCTATAAATAATACAGAGGACACTATAGTAATGTACAGAACAGGACATGGGGGGCGCTGTACTATATATAATACAGAGGACACTATAGTAATGTACAGAACAGGACATGGGGGGGCGCTCTACTATATATAATACAGAGGAAACTATAGTAATGTACAGAACAGGACATGGGGGGCGCTGTACTATATATAATACAGAGGACACTATAGTAATGTACAGAACAGGACATGGGGGGCGCTGTACTATATATAATACAGAGGACACTATAGTAATGTACAGAACAGGACATGGGGGGCGCTGTACTATATATAATACAGAGGACACTATAGTAATGTACAGAACAGGACATGGGGGGCGCTGTACTATATATAATACAGAGGAGACTATAGTAATGTACAGAACAGGACATGGGGGGGGGGCGCTGTACTATATATAATACAGAGGACACTATAGTAATGTACAGAACAGGATATGGGGGGGCGCTGTGCTATATATAATACAGAGGACACTATAGTAATGTACAGAACAGGACATGGGGGGGCGCTGTACTATATATAATACAGAGGACACTATAGTAATGTACAGAACAGGACATGGGGGAGCGCTGTACTATATATAATACAGAGGACACTATAGTAATGTACAGAACAGGACATGGGGGAGCGCTGTACTATATATAATACAGAGGACACTATAGTAATGTACAGAACAGGACATGGGGGGGCGCTGTACTATATATAATACAGAGGACACTATAGTAATGTACAGAACAGGACATGGGGGAGCGCTGTACTATATATATATAATATAGAGGACACTATAGTAATGTACAGAACAGGACATAGGGGGGCGCTGTACTATATATAATACAGAGGACACTATAGTAATGTACAGAACAGGACATGGGGGGGCGCTGTACTATATATAATACAGAGGACACTATAGTAATGTACAGAACAGGACATGGGGGTGCGCTGTACTATATATAATACAGAGGACACTATAGTAATGTACAGAACAGGACATGGGGGGCGCCATACTATATATAATACAGAGGACACTATAGTAATGTACAGAACAGGACATGGGGGGTGCCGTACTATATATAATACAGAGGACACTATAGTAATGTACAGAACAGGACATGGGGGGCGCTGTACTATATATAATACAGAGGACACTATAGTAATGTACAGAACAGGACATGGGGGGCTGTACTATATATAATACAGAGGACACTATAGTAATGTACAGAACAGGACATGGGGGGCGCCGTACTATATATAATACAGAGGACACTATAGTAATGTACAGAACAGGACATGGGGGAGCGCTGTACAATATATAATACAGAGGACACTATAGTAATGTACAGAACAGGACATGGGGGGCGCTGTACTATATATAATACAGAGGACACTATAGTAATGTACAGAACAGGACATGGGGGGGCTGTACTATATATAATACAGAGGACACTATAGTAATGTACAGAACAGGACATGGGGGGCGCTGTACTATATATAATACAGAGGACACTATAGTAATGTGCAGAACAGGACATGGGGGGGCACTGTGCTATATATAATACAGAGGACACTATAGTAATGTACAGAACAGGACATGGGGGGCGCTGTACTATATATAATACAGAGGACACTATAGTAATGTACAAAACATGGGGGGCGCTGTACTATATATAATACAGAGGATACTATAGTAATGTGCAGAACAGGACATGGGGGGGGCGCTGTGCTATATATAATACAGAGGACACTATAGTAATGTACAGAACAGGACATGGGGGGGCGCTGTGCTATATATATTACAGAGGACACTATAGTAATGTACAGAACAGGACATGGGGGGGCGCTGTACTATATATAATACAGAGGACACTATAGTAATGTACAGAACAGGACATGGGGGGGGCGCTGTGCTATATATAATACAGAGGACACTATAGTAATGTACAGAACAGGACATGGGGGGGCGCTGTGCTATATATATTACAGAGGACACTATAGTAATGTACAGAACAGGACATGGGGGGGCGCTGTACTATATATAATACAGAGGACACTATAGTAATGTACAGAACAGGACATGGGGGCGCTGTACTATATATAATACAGAGGACACTATAGTAATGTACAGAACATGGGGGGCACTGTACTCCTATATATAATACAGAGGACACTATAGTAATGTACAGAACAGGACATGGGGGCGCTGTACTATATATAATACAGAGGACACTATAGTAATGTACAGAACATGGGGGGCGCTGTACTCCTATATATAATACAGAGGACACTATAGTAATGTACAGAACAGGACATGGGGGGCGCTGTGCTCCTATATATAATACAGAGGACACTATAGTAATGTACAGAACAGGACATGGGGGGGCGCTCTACTATATATAATACAGAGGAAACTATAGTAATGTACAGAACAGGACATGGGGGGCGCTGTGCTATATATAATACAGAGGAGACTATAGTAATGTACAGAACAGGACATGGGGGGCGCTGTACTCCTATATATAATACAGAGGACACTATAGTAATGTACAGAACAGGACATGGGGGGCGCTGTACTCCTATATATAATACAGAGGACACTATAGTAATGTACAGAACAGAACATGGGGGTGCTGTACTATATATAATACAGAGGACACTATAGTAATGTACAGAACAGGACATGGGGGGCGCTCTACTATATATAATACAGAGGAAACTATAGTAATGTACAGAACAGGACATGGGGGGGCGCTGTGCTATATATAATACAGAGGACACTATAGTAATGTACAGAACAGGACATGGGGGGCGCTGTGCTATATATATAATACAGAGGACACTATAGTAATGTACAGAACAGGACATGGGGGGGCGCTGTGCTATATATAATACAGAGGACACTATAGTAATGTACAGAACAGGACATGGGGGGGCACTGTACTATATATAATACAGAGGACACTATAGTAATGTACAGGACATGGGGGGCGCTGTACTATATATAATACAGAGGACACAATAGTAATGTGCAGAACAGGACATGGGGGGGGCGCTGTGCTATATATAATACAGAGGACACTATAGTAATGTACAGAACAGGACATGGGGGGCGCTGTACTATATATAATACAGAGGACACTATAGTAATGTACAGAACAGGACATGGGGGCGCCATACTATATATAATACAGAGGACACTATAGTAATGTACAGAACAGGACATGGGGGGCGCCGTACTATATATAATACAGAGGACACTATAGTAATGTACAGAACAGGACATGGGGGGCTGTACTATATATAATACAGAGGACACTATAGTAATGTACAGAACAGGACATGGGGGGCGCTGTACTATATATAATACAGAGGACACTATAGTAATGTACAAAACAGGACATGGGGGGGCGCTGTACTATATATAATACAGAGGACACTATAGTAATGTACAGAACAGGACATGGGGGCGCTGTACTATATATAATACAGAGGACACTATAGTAATGTACAGAACATGGGGGGCGCTGTGCTATATATAATACAGAGGACACTATAGTAATGTACAGAACAGGACATGGGGGGCGCTGTACTATATATAATACAGAGGACACTATAGTCATGTACAGAACAGGACATGGGGGGCGCTGTACTATATATAATACAGAGGACACTATAGTAATGTACAGAACAGGACATGGGGGGGCGCTGTACTATATATAATAAAGAGGACACTATAGTAATGTACAGAATAGGACATGGGGGGGCGCTGTACTATATATAATACAGAGGACACTATAGTAATGTACAGAACAGGACATGGGGGGGGCGCTGTACTATATATAATACAGAGGACACTATAGTAATGTACAAAACAGGACATGGGGGGGAGCTCTACTATATATAATACAGAGGACACTATAGTAATGTACAGAACAGGACATGGGGGGGCGCTGTACTATATATAATACAGAGGACACTATAGTAATGTACAGAACAGGACATGGGGGGCGCTGTACTATATATAATACAGAGGAGACTATAGTAATGTACAGAACAGGACATGGGGGGGCGCTCTACTATATATAATACAGAGGAAACTATAGTAATGTACAGAACAGGACATGGGGGGCGCTGTGCTATATATAATACAGAGGAGACTATAGTAATGTACAGAACAGGACATGGGGGGGCGCTGTACTATATATAATACAGAGGACACTATAGTAATGTACAGAACAGGACATGGGGGGCGCTGTACTCCTATATATAATACAGAGGACACTATAGTAATGTACAGAACAGGACATGGGGGGCGCCATACTGTATATAATAAAGAGGGCACTATAGTAATGTACAGAACAGGACATGGGGGGGGCGCTGTGCTATATATAATACAGAGGACACTATAGTAATGTAGAGAACAGGACATGGGGGGCGCTGTGCTCCTATATATAATACAGAGGACACTATAGTAATGTACAGAACAGGACATGGGGGTGCGCTGTACTATATATAATACAGAGGACACTATAGTAATGTACAGAACATGGGGGGCGCTGTACTCCTATATATAATACAGAGGACACTATAGTAATGTACAGAACAGGACATGGGGGGGCGCTGTACTATATATAATACAGAGGACACTATAGTAATGTACAGAACAGGACATGGGGGGCGCTGTACTATATATAATACAGAGGAGACTATAGTAATGTACAGAACAGAACATGGGGGAGCGCTGTACTATATATAATACAGAGGACACTATAGTAATGTACAGAACAGGACATGGGGGGCGCTGTACTATATATAATACAGAGGACACTATAGTAATGTACAGAACAGGACATGGGGGGGCGCTGTGCTATATATAATACAGAGGACACTATAGTAATGTGCAGAAACATGGGGGGGGCGCTGTGCTATATATAATACAAAGGACACTATAGTAATGTACAGAACAGGACATGGGGGGCGCTGTACTATATATAATACAGAGGACACTATAGTAATGTACAGAACAGGACATGGGGGGCGCTGTACTATATATAATACAGAGGACACTATAGTAATGTACAGAACAGGACATGGGGGGCGCTGTACTATATATAATACAGAGGACACTATAGTAATGTACAGAACATGGGGGGCGCTGTACTATATATAATACAGAGGAAACTATAGTAATGTACAGAACAGGACATGGGGGGCGCTGTGCTATATATAATACAGAGGACACTATAGTAATGTACAGAACAGGACATGGGGGAGCGCTGTACAATATATAATACAGAGGACACTATAGTAATGTACAGAACAGGACATGGGGGGCGCTGTACTATATATAATACAGAGGACACTATAGTAATGTACAGAACAGGACATGGGGGGGGCGCTGTACTATATATAATACAGAGGACACTATAGTAATGTACAGAACAGGACATGGGGGGGCGCTGTACTATATATAATACAGAGGACACTATAGTAATGTACAGAACAGGACATGGGGGAGCGCTGTACAATATATAATACAGAGGACACTATAGTAATGTACAGAACAGGACATGGGGGGCGCTGTACTATATATAATACAGAGGACACTATAGTAATGTACAGAACAGGACATGGGGGGGCGCTGTACTATATATAATACAGAGGACACTATAGTAATGTACAGAACAGGACATGGGGGCGCTGTACTATATATAATACAGAGGACACTATAGTAATGTACAGAACATGGGGGGCACTGTACTCCTATATATAATACAGAGGACACTATAGTAATGTACAGAACAGGACATGGGGGCGCTGTACTCCTATATATAATACAGAGGACACTATAGTAATGTACAGAACAGGACATGGGGGGCGCTGTGCTATATATAATACAGAGGAGACTATAGTAATGTACAGAACAGGACATGGGGGGCGCTGTACTCCTATATATAATACAGAGGACACTATAGTAATGTACAGAAAAGGACATGGGGGGCGCTGTACTCCTATATATAATACAGAGGACACTATAGTAATGTACAGAACAGAACATGGGGGTGCTGTACTATATATAATACAGAGGACACTATAGTAATGTACAGAACAGGACATGGGGGGCGCTGTACTATATATAATACAGAGGACACTATAGTAATGTGCAGAACAAGACATGGGGGGGCGCTGTGCTATATATAATACAGAGGACACTATAGTAATGTACAGAACAGGACATGGGGGGCGCTGTGCTATATATATAATACAGAGGACACTATAGTAATGTACAGAACAGGACATGGGGGGGCGCTGTGCTATATATAATACAGAGGACACTATAGTAATGTACAGAACAGGATATGGGGGGCTGTGCTATATATAATACAGAGGACACTATAGTAATGTACAAAACAGGACATGGGGGGGCGCTCTACTATATATAATACAGAGGAAACTATAGTAATGTACAGAACAGGACATGGGGGGGCTGTGCTATATATAATACAGAGGACACTATAGTAATGTACAGAACAGGACATGGGGGGGGCGCTGTGCTATATATAATACAGAGGACACTATAGTAATGTACAGAACAGGACATGGGGGGCGCTGTACTATATATAATACAGAGGACACTATAGTAATGTACAGAACAGGACATGGGGGGGCGCCATACTATATATAATACAGAGGACACTATAGTAATGTACAGAACAGGACATGGGGGGTGCCGTACTATATATAATACAGAGGACACTATAGTAATGTACAGAACAGGACATGGGGGGCGCTGTACTATATATAATACAGAGGACACTATAGTAATGTACAGAACAGGACATGGGGGGCTGTACTATATATAATACAGAGGACACTATAGTAATGTACAGAACAGGACATGGGGGGCGCTGTACTATATATAATACAGAGGACAATATAGTAATGTACAAAACAGGACATGGGGGGGGCGCTCTACTATATATATAATACAGAGGACACTATAGTAATGTACAGAACAGGACATGGGGGGCGCTGTACTATATATAATACAGAGGACACTATAGTAATGTACAGAACAGGACATGGGGGGCGCTGTACTATATATAATACAGAGGACACTATAGTAATGTACAGAACATGGGGGGCGCTGTGCTATATATAATACAGAGGACACTATAGTAATGTACAGAACAGGACATGGGGGGGGCGCTGTACTATATATAATACAGAGGACACTATAGTAATGTACAGAACAGGACATGGGGGGCTGTACTATATATAATACAGAGGACACTATAGTAATGTACAGAACAGGACATGGGGGGGCGCTGTACTATATATAATACAGAGGACACTATAGTAATGTACAGAACAGGACATGGGGGGCGCCATACTATATATAATACAGAGGACACTATAGTAATGTACAGAACAGGACATGGAGGGTGCCGTACTATATATAATACAGAGGACACTATAGTAATGTACAGAACAGGACATGGGGGGCGCTGTACTATATATAATACAGAGGACACTATAGTAATGTACAGAACAGGACATGGGGGGCTGTACTATATATAATACAGAGGACACTATAGTAATGTACAGAACAGGACATGGGGGGCGCTGTACTATATATAATACAGAGGACACTATAGTAATGTACAGAACAGGACATGGGGGGCGCTGTACTATATATAATACAGAGGACACTATAGTAATGTACAGAACAGGACATGGGGGGCGCCGTACTATATATAATACAGAGGACACTATAGTAATGTACAGAACAGGACATGGGGGGGCACTGTACTATATATAATACAGAGGACACTATAGTAATGTACAGAACAGGACATGGGGGCGCTGTACTATATATAATACAGAGGACACTATAGTAATGTACAGAACAGGACATGGGGGGGGCGCTGTACTATATATAATACAGAGGACACTATAGTAATGTACAGAACAGGACATGGGGGCGCTGTACTATATATAATACAGAGGACACTATAGTAATGTACAGAACATGGGGGGCGCTGTACTCCTATATATAATACAGAGGACACTATAGTAATGTACAGAACAGGACATGGGGGGCGCTGTACTATATATATTACAGAGGACACTATAGTAATGTACAGAACAGGACATGGGGGGGCGCTGTACTATATATAATACAGAGGACACTATAGTAATGTACAGAACAGGACATGGGGGGCGCTGTACTATATATAATACAGAGGAGACTATAGTAATGTACAGAACAGGACATGGGGGGCGCTCTACTATATATAATACAGAGGGCACTATAGTAATGTAGAGAACAGGACATGGGGGGCGCTGTGCTCCTATATATAATACAGAGGACACTATAGTAATGTACAGAACAGGACATGGGGGGGCGATGTACTATATATAATACAGAGGACACTATAGTAATGTACAGAACAGGACATGGGGGGCGCTCTACTATATATAATACAGAGGGCACTATAGTAATGTAGAGAACAGGACATTGGGGGCGCTGTGCTCCTATATATAATACAGAGGAGACTATAGTAATGTACAGAACAGGACATGGGGGGCGCTGTACTCCTATATATAATACAGAGGACACTATAGTAATGTACAGAACAGGACATGGGGGGCGCTGTACTATATATAATACAGAGGACACTATAGTAATGTAGAGAACAGGACATGGGGGGCGCTGTGCTCCTATATATAATACAGAGGACACTATAGTAATGTACAGAACAGGACATGGGGGTGCGCTGTACTATATATAATACAGAGGACACTATAGTAATGTACAGAACAGGACATGGGGGGCGCTGTGCTCCTATATATAATACAGAGGACACTATAGTAATGTACAGAACAGGACATGGGGTGCGCTGTACTATATATAATACAGAGGACACTATAGTAATGTACAGAACATGGGGGGCGCTGTACTATATATAATACAGAGGACACTATAGTAATGTACAGAACAGGACATGGGGGGCGCCATACTATATATAATACAGAGGACACTATAGTAATGTACAGAACATGGGGGGCGCTGTACTATATATAATACAGAGGACACTATAGTAATGTACAGAACAGGACATGGGGGGCGCTCTACTATATATAATACAGAGGAGACAATAGTAATGTACAGAACAAGACATGGGGGGCGCTGTACTATATATAATACAGAGGACACTATAGTAATGTACAGAACAGGACATGGGGGGCGCTGTACTATATATAATACAGAGGAGACAATAGTAATGTACAGAACAAGACATGGGGGGGCGCTGTACTATATAATACAGAGGACACTATAGTAATGTACAGAAAAGGACATGGGGGGCGCTGTACTATATATAATACAGAGGAGACTATAGTAATGTACAGAACAGGACATGGGGGGCGCCATACTATATATAATACAGAGGACACTATAGTAATGTACAGAACAGGACATGGGGGGCGCTGTGCTATATATAATACAGAGGACACTATAGTAATGTACAGAACAGGAAATGGGGGGCGCTGTACTATATATAATACAGAGGACACTATAGTAATGTACAAAACAGGACATGGGGGGGCGCTGTACTATATAAAATACAGAGGACACTATAGTAATGTACAGAACAGGACATGGGGGGGCGCTGTACTATATATAATACAGAGGACACTATAGTAATGTACAGAACATGGGGGCGCTGTGCTATATATAATACAGAGGACACTATAGTAATGTACAGAACAGGACATGGGGGGCGCTGTGCTCCTATATATAATACAGAGGACACTATAGTAATGTACAGAACATGGGGGGCGCTGTACTATATATAATACAGAGGACACTATAGTAATATACAGAACCGGACAGGGGGGGGGGCGCTGTACTATATATATATAATACAGATGACACTATAGTAATGTACAGAACATGGGGGGCGCTGTACTATATATAATACAGAGGACACTATAGTAATGTACAGAACAGGACATGGGGGCGCTGTACTATATATAATACAGAGGACCCTATAGTAATGTACAGAACAGGACATGGGGGCGCTGTGCTATATATAATACAGAGGACCCTATAGTAATGTACAGAACAGTACATGGGGGGCGCTGTCCTATATATAATACAGAGGACACTATAGTAATGTACAGAACATGGGGGGCGCTGTACTATAAATAATACAGAGGACCCTATAGTAATGTACAGAACAGGACATGGGGGGCGCTGTGCTATATATAATACAGAGGATACTATAGTAATGTACAGAACAGGACATGGGGGGCTGTACTATATATAATACGGAGGACACTATAGTAGTGTACAGAACAGGACATGGGGGGCGCTGTACTATATATAATACAGAGGACACTATAGTAATGTACAGAACAGGACACGGGGGGCTGTGCTATATATAATACAGAGGACACTATAGTAATGTACAGGACATGGGGGGCGCTGTGCTATATATAATACAGAGGACACTATAGTAATGTACAGGACATGGGGGGCGCTGTACTATATATATATTACAGAGGACACTATAGTAATGTACAGAACAGGACATGGGGGGCGCCATACTATATATAATACAGAGGACACTATAGTAATGTACAGAACAGGACATGGGGGGCGCTGTACTATATATAATACAGAGGACACTATAGTAATGTACAGAACAGGACATGGGGGGCGCTGTACTATATATAATACAGAGGACACTATAGTAATATGCAGAACAGGACATGGGGGGGCGCTGTGCTATATATAATACAGAGGACACTATAGTAATGTACAGAACAGGACATGGGGGGCGCTGTGCTATATATATAATACAGAGGACACTATAGTAATGTACAGAACAGGACATGGGGGGGCGCTGTGCTATATATAATACAGAGGACACTATAGTAATGTACAGAACAGGACATGGGGGGGCTGTGCTATATATAATACAGAGGACACTATAGTAATGTACAAAACAGGACATGGGGGGGCGCTGTACTATATAAAATACAGAGGACACTATAGTAATGTACAGAACATGGGGGGCGCTGTACTATATATATATAATATAGAGGACACTATAGTAATGTACAGAACAGGACATGGGGGGGCGCTGTACTATATATAATACAGAGGACACTATAGTAATGTACAGAACAGGACATGGGGGGCGCTGTACTATATATAATACAGAGGACACTATAGTAATGTACAGAACAGGACATGGGGGGGCGCTGTGCTATATATAATACAGAGGACACTATAGTAATGTACAGAACAGGACATGGGGGTGCGCTGTACTATATATAATACAGAGGACACTATAGTAATGTACAGAACAGGACATGGGGGGCGCTGTGCTATATATAATACAGAGGAGACTATAGTAATGTACAGAACAGGACATGGGGGGCGCTGTACTCCTATATATAATACAGAGGACACTATAGTAATGTATAGAACAGGACATGGGGGGCGCCGTACTATATATAATACAGAGGACACTATAGTAATGTACAGAACAGGACATGGGGGGCGCTGTACTATATATAATACAGAGGACACTATAGTAATGTACAGAACAGGACATGGGGGGGCACTGTACTATATATAATACAGGGGACACTATAGTAATGTACAGAACAGGACATGGGGGGCGCTGTACTATATATAATACAGAGGACACTATAGTAATGTACAGAACAGGACATGGGGGTGCGCTGTACTATATATAATACAGAGGACACTATAGTAATGTACAGAACAGGACATGGGGGTGCGCTGTACTATATATAATACAGAGGGCACTATAGTAATGTACAGAACAGGACATGGGGGGCGCTGTGCTATATATAATACAGAGGACACTATAGTAATGTACAGAACAGGACATGGGGGGGCGCTGTACTATATATAATACAGAGGACCCTATAGTAATGTACAGAACAGGACATGGGGGGGCGCTGTACTATATATAATACAGAGGACACTATAGTAATGTACAGAACAGGACATGGGGGGGCGCTGTACTATATATAATACAGAGGACACTATAGTAATGTACAGAACAGGACATGGGGGGGCGCTGTACTATATATAATACAGAGGACACTATAGTAATGTAGAGAACAGGACATGGGGGGCGCTGTGCTCCTATATATAATACAGAGGACACTATAGTAATGTACAGAACAGGACATGGGGGTGCGCTGTACTATATATAATACAGAGGACACTATAGTAATGTACAGAACAGGACATGGGGGGCTGTACTATATATAATACAGAGGACACTATAGTAATGTACAGAACATGGGGGGCGCTGTACTATATATAATACAGAGGAAACTATAGTAATGTACAGAATAGGACATGGGGGGCGCTGTGCTATATATAATACAGAGGACACTATAGTAATGTACAGAACAGGACATGGGGGGCGCTGTACTATATATAATACAGAGGACACTATAGTAATGTACAGAACAGGACACGGGGGGCTGTACTATATATAATACAGAGGACACTATAGTAATGTACAGAACATGGGGGGCGCTGTACTATATATAATACAGAGGAAACTATAGTAATGTACAGAATAGGACATGGGGGGCGCTGTGCTATATATAATACAGAGGACACTATAGTAATGTACAGAACAGGACATGGGGGGCGCTGTACTATATATAATACAGAGGACACTATAGTAATGTACAGAACAGGACATGGGGAGCGCTGTACAATATATAATACAGAGGACACTATAGTAATGTACAGAACAGGACATGGGGGGGCGCTGTACTATATATAATACAGAGGACACTATAGTAATGTACAGAACAGGACATGGGGGGGCGCTGTACTATATATAATACAGAGGACACTATAGTAATGTACAGAACAGGACATGGGGGGCTGTACTATATATAATACAGAGGACACTATAGTAATGTACAGAACATGGGGGGCGCTGTACTATATATAATACAGAGGAAACTATAGTAATGTACAGAACAGGACATGGGGGGGGCGCTGTACTATATATAATACAGAGGACACTATAGTAATGTACAGAACAGGACATGGGGGGGCGCTGTACTATATATAATACAGAGGACACTATAGTAATGTACAGAACAGGACATGGGGGGACGCTGTGCTATATATAATACAGAGGACACTATAGTAATGTACAGAACAGGACATGGGGGGGCGCTGTACTATATATAATACAGAGGACACTATAGTAATGTACAGAACAGGACATGGGGGAGCGCTGTACAATATATAATACAGAGGACACTATAGTAATGTACAGAACAGGACATGGGGGGCGCTGTACTATATATAATACAGAGGACACTATAGTAATGTACAGAACAGGACATGGGGGGGGCGCTCTACTATATATAATACAGAGGACAATATAGTAATGTACAGAACAGGACATGGGGGGCGCTGTACTATATATAATACAGAGGACACTATAGTAATGTACAGAACAGGACATGGGGGGCGCCATACTATATATAATACAGAGGACACTATAGTAATGTACAGAACAGGACATGGGGGGCACTGTGCTATATATAATACAGAGGACACTATAGTAATGTACAGAACAGGACATGGGGGCGCTGTACTATATATAATACAGAGGACACTATAGTAATGTACAGAACAGGACATGGGGGCGCTGTACTATATATAATACAGAGGACACTATAGTAATGTACAGAACATGGGGGGCACTGTACTCCTATATATAATACAGAGGACACTATAGTAATGTACAGAACAGGACATGGGGGCGCTGTACTCCTATATATAATACAGAGGACACTATAGTAATGTACAGAACAGGACATGGGGGGGCGCTCTACTATATATAATACAGAGGAAACTATAGTAATGTACAGAACAGGACATGGGGGGCGCTGTGCTATATATAATACAGAGGAGACTATAGTAATGTACAGAACAGGACATGGGGGGCGCTGTACTCCTATATATAATACAGAGGACACTATAGTAATGTACAGAAAAGGACATGGGGGGCGCTGTACTCCTATATATAATACAGAGGACACTATAGTAATGTACAGAACAGAACATGGGGGTGCTGTACTATATATAATACAGAGGACACTATAGTAATGTACAGAACAGGACATGGGGGGCGCTGTACTATATATAATACAGAGGACACTATAGTAATGTGCAGAACAGGACATGGGGGGGCGCTGTGCTATATATAATACAGAGGACACTATAGTAATGTACAGAACAGGACATGGGGGGCGCTGTGCTATATATATAATACAGAGGACACTATAGTAATGTACAGAACAGGACATGGGGGGGCGCTGTGCTATATATAATACAGAGGACACTATAGTAATGTACAGAACAGGACATGGGGGGCTGTGCTATATATAATACAGAGGACACTATAGTAATGTACAAAACAGGACATGGGGGGGCGCTCTACTATATATAATACAGAGGAAACTATAGTAATGTACAGAACAGGACATGGGGGGGCTGTGCTATATATAATACAGAGGACACTATAGTAATGTACAGAACAGGACATGGGGGGGCGCTGTGCTATATATAATACAGAGGACACTATAGTAATGTACAGAACAGGACATGGGGGGCGCTGTACTATATATAATACAGAGGACACTATAGTAATGTACAGAACAGGACATGGGGGGCGCCATACTATATATAATACAGAGGACACTATAGTAATGTACAGAACAGGACATGGGGGGTGCCGTACTATATATAATACAGAGGACACTATAGTAATGTACAGAACAGGACATGGGGGGCGCTGTACTATATATAATACAGAGGACACTATAGTAATGTACAGAACAGGACATGGGGGGCGCTGTACTATATATAATACAGAGGACACTATAGTAATGTACAGAACATGGGGGGCGCTGTGCTATATATAATACAGAGGACACTATAGTAATGTACAGAACAGGACATGGGGGGGGCGCTGTACTATATATAATACAGAGGACACTATAGTAATGTACAGAACAGGACATGGGGGGCGCTGTACTATATATAATACAGAGGACACTATAGTAATGTACAGAACAGGACATGGGGGGCGCCGTACTATATATAATACAGAGGACACTATAGTAATGTACAGAACAGGACATGGGGGGGCACTGTACTATATATAATACAGAGGACACTATAGTAATGTACAGAACAGGACATGGGGGCGCTGTACTATATATAATACAGAGGACACTATAGTAATGTACAGAACAGGACATGGGGGGGCGCTGTACTATATATAATACAGAGGACACTATAGTAATGTACAGAACAGGACATGGGGGCGCTGTACTATATATAATACAGAGGACACTATAGTAATGTACAGAACATGGGGGGCGCTGTACTCCTATATATAATACAGAGGACACTATAGTAATGTACAGAACAGGACATGGGGGGCGCTGTACTATATATATTACAGAGGACACTATAGTAATGTACAGAACAGGACATGGGGGGGCGCTGTACTATATATAATACAGAGGACACTATAGTAATGTACAGAACAGGACATGGGGGGCGCTGTACTATATATAATACAGAGGAGACTATAGTAATGTACAGAACAGGACATGGGGGGCGCTCTACTATATATAATACAGAGGGCACTATAGTAATGTAGAGAACAGGACATGGGGGGCGCTGTGCTCCTATATATAATACAGAGGACACTATAGTAATGTACAGAACAGGACATGGGGGGGCGATGTACTATATATAATACAGAGGACACTATAGTAATGTACAGAACAGGACATGGGGGGCGCTCTACTATATATAATACAGAGGGCACTATAGTAATGTAGAGAACAGGACATTGGGGGCGCTGTGCTCCTATATATAATACAGAGGAGACTATAGTAATGTACAGAACAGGACATGGGGGGCGCTGTACTCCTATATATAATACAGAGGACACTATAGTAATGTACAGAACAGGACATGGGGGGCGCTGTACTATATATAATACAGAGGACACTATAGTAATGTAGAGAACAGGACATGGGGGGCGCTGTGCTCCTATATATAATACAGAGGACACTATAGTAATGTACAGAACAGGACATGGGGGTGCGCTGTACTATATATAATACAGAGGACACTATAGTAATGTACAGAACAGGACATGGGGGGCGCTGTGCTCCTATATATAATACAGAGGACACTATAGTAATGTACAGAACAGGACATGGGGTGCGCTGTACTATATATAATACAGAGGACACTATAGTAATGTACAGAACATGGGGGGCGCTGTACTATATATAATACAGAGGACACTATAGTAATGTACAGAACAGGACATGGGGGGCGCCATACTATATATAATACAGAGGACACTATAGTAATGTACAGAACATGGGGGGCGCTGTACTATATATAATACAGAGGACACTATAGTAATGTACAGAACAGGACATGGGGGGCGCTCTACTATATATAATACAGAGGAGACAATAGTAATGTACAGAACAAGACATGGGGGGCGCTGTACTATATATAATACAGAGGACACTATAGTAATGTACAGAACAGGACATGGGGGGCGCTGTACTATATATAATACAGAGGAGACAATAGTAATGTACAGAACAAGACATGGGGGGGCGCTGTACTATATAATACAGAGGACACTATAGTAATGTACAGAAAAGGACATGGGGGGCGCTGTACTATATATAATACAGAGGAGACTATAGTAATGTACAGAACAGGACATGGGGGGCGCCATACTATATATAATACAGAGGACACTATAGTAATGTACAGAACAGGACATGGGGGGCGCTGTGCTATATATAATACAGAGGACACTATAGTAATGTACAGAACAGGAAATGGGGGGCGCTGTACTATATATAATACAGAGGACACTATAGTAATGTACAAAACAGGACATGGGGGGGCGCTGTACTATATAAAATACAGAGGACACTATAGTAATGTACAGAACAGGACATGGGGGGGCGCTGTACTATATATAATACAGAGGACACTATAGTAATGTACAGAACATGGGGGCGCTGTGCTATATATAATACAGAGGACACTATAGTAATGTACAGAACAGGACATGGGGGGCGCTGTGCTCCTATATATAATACAGAGGACACTATAGTAATGTACAGAACATGGGGGGCGCTGTACTATATATAATACAGAGGACACTATAGTAATATACAGAACCGGACAGGGGGGGGGGCGCTGTACTATATATATATAATACAGATGACACTATAGTAATGTACAGAACATGGGGGGCGCTGTACTATATATAATACAGAGGACACTATAGTAATGTACAGAACAGGACATGGGGGCGCTGTACTATATATAATACAGAGGACCCTATAGTAATGTACAGAACAGGACATGGGGGCGCTGTGCTATATATAATACAGAGGACCCTATAGTAATGTACAGAACAGTACATGGGGGGCGCTGTCCTATATATAATACAGAGGACACTATAGTAATGTACAGAACATGGGGGGCGCTGTACTATAAATAATACAGAGGACCCTATAGTAATGTACAGAACAGGACATGGGGGGCGCTGTGCTATATATAATACAGAGGATACTATAGTAATGTACAGAACAGGACATGGGGGGGCTGTACTATATATAATACGGAGGACACTATAGTAGTGTACAGAACAGGACATGGGGGGCGCTGTACTATATATAATACAGAGGACACTATAGTAATGTACAGAACAGGACACGGGGGGCTGTGCTATATATAATACAGAGGACACTATAGTAATGTACAGGACATGGGGGGCGCTGTGCTATATATAATACAGAGGACACTATAGTAATGTACAGGACATGGGGGGCGCTGTACTATATATATATTACAGAGGACACTATAGTAATGTACAGAACAGGACATGGGGGGCGCCATACTATATATAATACAGAGGACACTATAGTAATGTACAGAACAGGACATGGGGGGCGCTGTACTATATATAATACAGAGGACACTATAGTAATGTACAGAACAGGACATGGGGGGCGCTGTACTATATATAATACAGAGGACACTATAGTAATATGCAGAACAGGACATGGGGGGGCGCTGTGCTATATATAATACAGAGGACACTATAGTAATGTACAGAACAGGACATGGGGGGCGCTGTGCTATATATATAATACAGAGGACACTATAGTAATGTACAGAACAGGACATGGGGGGGCGCTGTGCTATATATAATACAGAGGACACTATAGTAATGTACAGAACAGGACATGGGGGGGCTGTGCTATATATAATACAGAGGACACTATAGTAATGTACAAAACAGGACATGGGGGGGCGCTGTACTATATAAAATACAGAGGACACTATAGTAATGTACAGAACATGGGGGGCGCTGTACTATATATATATAATATAGAGGACACTATAGTAATGTACAGAACAGGACATGGGGGGGCGCTGTACTATATATAATACAGAGGACACTATAGTAATGTACAGAACAGGACATGGGGGGCGCTGTACTATATATAATACAGAGGACACTATAGTAATGTACAGAACAGGACATGGGGGGGCGCTGTGCTATATATAATACAGAGGACACTATAGTAATGTACAGAACAGGACATGGGGGTGCGCTGTACTATATATAATACAGAGGACACTATAGTAATGTACAGAACAGGACATGGGGGGCGCTGTGCTATATATAATACAGAGGAGACTATAGTAATGTACAGAACAGGACATGGGGGGCGCTGTACTCCTATATATAATACAGAGGACACTATAGTAATGTATAGAACAGGACATGGGGGGCGCCGTACTATATATAATACAGAGGACACTATAGTAATGTACAGAACAGGACATGGGGGGCGCTGTACTATATATAATACAGAGGACACTATAGTAATGTACAGAACAGGACATGGGGGGGCGCTGTACTATATATAATACAGAGGACACTATAGTAATGTACAGAACAGGACATGGGGGGCGCTGTACTATATATAATACAGAGGACACTATAGTAATGTACAGAACAGGACATGGGGGGCGCTGTGCTATATATAATACAGAGGACACTATAGTAATGTACAGAACAGGACATGGGGGTGCGCTGTACTATATATAATACAGAGGACACTATAGTAATGTACAGAACAGGACATGGGGGTGCGCTGTACTATATATAATACAGAGGGCACTATAGTAATGTACAGAACAGGACATGGGGGGCGCTGTGCTATATATAATACAGAGGACACTATAGTAATGTACAGAACAGGACATGGGGGGGCGCTGTACTATATATAATACAGAGGACCCTATAGTAATGTACAGAACAGGACATGGGGGGCGCTGTACTATATATAATACAGAGGACACTATAGTAATGTACAGAACAGGACATGGGGGGGCGCTGTACTATATATAATACAGAGGACACTATAGTAATGTACAGAACAGGACATGGGGGGGCGCTGTACTATATATAATACAGAGGACACTATAGTAATGTAGAGAACAGGACATGGGGGGCGCTGTGCTCCTATATATAATACAGAGGACACTATAGTAATGTACAGAACAGGACATGGGGGTGCGCTGTACTATATATAATACAGAGGACACTATAGTAATGTACAGAACAGGACATGGGGGGCTGTACTATATATAATACAGAGGACACTATAGTAATGTACAGAACATGGGGGGCGCTGTACTATATATAATACAGAGGAAACTATAGTAATGTACAGAATAGGACATGGGGGGCGCTGTGCTATATATAATACAGAGGACACTATAGTAATGTACAGAACAGGACATGGGGGGCGCTGTACTATATATAATACAGAGGACACTATAGTAATGTACAGAACAGGACATGGGGGGCTGTACTATATATAATACAGAGGACACTATAGTAATGTACAGAACATGGGGGGCGCTGTACTATATATAATACAGAGGAAACTATAGTAATGTACAGAATAGGACATGGGGGGCGCTGTGCTATATATAATACAGAGGACACTATAGTAATGTACAGAACAGGACATGGGGGGCGCTGTACTATATATAATACAGAGGACACTATAGTAATGTACAGAACAGGACATGGGGGGCTGTACTATATATAATACAGAGGACACTATAGTAATGTACAGAACATGGGGGGCGCTGTACTATATATAATACAGAGGAAACTATAGTAATGTACAGAACAGGACATGGGGGGGGCGCTGTACTATATATATAATACAGAGGACACTATAGTAATGTACAGAACAGGACATGGGGGGGCGCTGTACTATATATAATACAGAGGACACTATAGTAATGTACAGAACAGGACATGGGGGGACGCTGTGCTATATATAATACAGAGGACACTATAGTAATGTACAGAACAGGACATGGGGGGGCGCTGTACTATATATAATACAGAGGACACTATAGTAATGTACAGAACAGGACATGGGGGAGCGCTGTACAATATATAATACAGAGGACACTATAGTAATGTACAGAACAGGACATGGGGGGCGCTGTACTATATATAATACAGAGGACACTATAGTAATGTACAGAACAGGACATGGGGGGGGCGCTCTACTATATATAATACAGAGGACACTATAGTAATGTACAGAACAGGACATGGGGGGCGCTGTACTATATATAATACAGAGGACACTATAGTAATGTACAGAACAGGACATGGGGGGCGCCATACTATATATAATACAGAGGACACTATAGTAATGTACAGAACAGGACATGGGGGGCACTGTGCTATATATAATACAGAGGACACTATAGTAATGTACAGAACAGGACATGGGGGGCGCTGTACTATATATAATACAGAGGACACTATAGTAATGTACAAAACATGGGGGGCGCTGTACTATATATAATACAGAGGATACTATAGTAATGTACAGAACAGGACATGGGGGGGGGCGCTGTGCTATATATAATACAGAGGACACTATAGTAATGTACAGAACAGGACATGAGGGGGCGCTGTACTATATATAATACAGAGGACACTTTAGTAATGTACAGAACAGGACATGGGGGGGCGCTGTACTATATATAATACAGAGGACACTATAGTAATGTACAGAACAGGACATGGGGGCGCTGTACTATATATAATACAGAGGACACTATAGTAATGTACAGAACATGGGGGGCACTGTACTCCTATATATAATACAGAGGACACTATAGTAATGTACAGAACAGGACATGGGGGCGCTGTACTATATATAATACAGAGGACACTATAGTAATGTACAGAACATGGGGGGCGCTGTACTCCTATATATAATACAGAGGACACTATAGTAATGTACAGAACAGGACATGGGGGGCGCTGTGCTCCTATATATAATACAGAGGACACTATAGTAATGTACAGAACAGGACATGGGGGGGCGCTCTACTATATATAATACAGAGGACACTATAGTAATGTACAGAACAGGACATGGGGGGCGCTGTGCTATATATAATACAGAGGAGACTATAGTAATGTACAGAACAGGACATGGGGGGCGCTGTACTATATATAATACAGAGGACACTATAGTAATGTACAGAACAGGACATGGGGGGCGCTGTACTCCTATATATAATACAGAGGACACTATAGTAATGTACAGAACATAACATGGGGGTGCTGTACTATATATAATACAGAGGACACTATAGTAATGTACAGAACAGGACATGGGGGGCGCTCTACTATATATAATACAGAGGAAACTATAGTAATGTACAGAAAAGGACATGGGGGGGCGCTGTGCTATATATAATACAGAGGACACTATAGTAATGTACAGAACAGGACATGGGGGGCGCTGTACTATATATAATACAGAGGACACTATAGTAATGTACAGAACAGGACATGGGGGGGCGCTCTACTATATATAATACAGAGGAAACTATAGTAATGTACAGAACAGGACATGGGGGGCGCTGTACTATATATAATACAGAGGACACTATAGTAATGTACAGAACAGGACATGGGGGGGCGCTGTACTATATATAATACAGAGGACACTATAGTAATGTACAGAACAGGACATGGGGGGGCGCTGTACTATATATAATACAGAGGACACTATAGTAATGTACAGAACAGGACATGGGGGGCGCTGTACTATATATAATACAGAGGACACTATAGTAATGTACAGAACAGGACATGGGGGCGCTGTGCTATATATAATACAGAGGACACTATAGTAATGTACAGAACAGGACATGGGGGGCTGTGCTATATATAATACAGAGGACACTATAGTAATGTACAAAACAGGACATGGGGGGGCGCTGTACTATATAAAATACAGAGGACACTATAGTAATGTACAGAACATGGGGGGCGCTGTACTATATATAATACAGAGGACACTATAGTAATGTACAGAACAGGACATGGGGGGCTGTACTATATATAATATAGAGGACACTATAGTAATGTACAGAACAGGACATGGGGGGGTGCTGTGCTATATATAATACAGAGGACACTATAGTAATGTACAGAACAGGACATGGGGGTGCGCTGTACTATATATAATACAGAGGACACTATAGTAATGTACAGAACAGGACATGGGGGGCGCCGTACTATCTATAATACAGAGGACACTATAGTAATGTACAGAACAGGACATGGGGGGCGCTGTACTATATATAATACAGAGGACACTATAGTAATGTACAGAACAGGACATGGGGGGGCGCTGTACTATATATAATACAGAGGACACTATAGTAATGTACAGAACAGGACATGGGGGGCGCTGTACTATATATAATACAGAGGACACTATAGTAATGTACAGAACAGGACATGGGGGGCGCCGTACTATATATAATACAGAGGACACTATAGTAATGTACAGAACAGGACATGGGGGGGGCGCTGTACTATATATAATACAGAGGACACTATAGTAATGTACAGAACAGGACATGGGGGGCTGTACTATATATAATACAGAGGACACTATAGTAATGTACAGAGCAGGACATGGGGGGGGTGCTGTGCTATATATAATACAGAGGACACTATAGTAATGTACAGAACAGGACATGGGGGGCTGTACTATATATAATACAGAGGACACTATAGTAATGTACAGAACAGGACATGGGGGGGCGCTGTACTATATATAATACAGAGGACACTATAGTAATGTACAGAACAGGACATGGGGGGGCGCTGTACTATATATAATACAGAGGACACTATAGTAATGTACAGAACATGGGGGGCGCTGTACTCCTATATATAATACAGAGGACACTATAGTAATGTACAGAACAGGACATGGGGGGGCGCTGTACTATATATAATACAGAGAACACTATAGTAATGTACAGAACAGGACATGGGGGGCGCTGTACTATATATAATACAGAGGAGACTATAGTAATGTACAGAACAGGACATGGGGGGGGCGCTCTACTATATATAATACAGAGGAAACTATAGTAATGTACAGAACAGGACATGGGGGGCGCTGTGCTATATATAATACAGAGGAGACTATAGTAATGTACAGAACAGGACATGGGGGCGCTGTACTCCTATATATAATACAGAGGACACTATAGTAATGTATAGAACATGGGGGGAGCTGTACTATATATAATACAGAGGGCACTATAGTAATGTACAGAACAGGACATGGGGGGGCGCTGTGCTATATATAATACAGAGGACACTATAGTAATGTAGAGAACAGGACATGGGGGGCGCTGTACTATATAATACAGAGGACACTATAGTAATGTACAGAACAGGACATGGGGGGGAGATGTACTATATATAATACAGAGGACACTATAGTAATGTACAGAACAGGACATGGGGGTGCGCTGTACTATATATAATACAGAGGACACTATAGTAATGTACAGAACAGGACATGGGGGGCGCTGTACTATATAATACAGAGGACACTATAGTAATGTACAGAACAGGACATGGGGGGGCGATGTACTATATATAATACAGAGGACACTATAGTAATGTACAGAACAGGACATGGGGGGGCGCTGTACTATATATAATACAGAGGACACTATAGTAATGTACAGAACAGGACATGGGGGGCGCTGTGCTCCTATATATAATACAGAGGACACTATAGTAATGTACAGAACAGGACATGGGGGTGCGCTGTACTATATATAATACAGAGGAGACTATAGTAATGTACAGAACATGGGGGGCGCTGTGCTATATATAATACAGAGGACACTATAGTAATGTACAGAACAGGACATGGGGGGCGCTGTACTATATATAATACAGAGGACACTATAGTAATGTACAGAACATGGGGGGCGCTGTACTCCTATATATAATACAGAGGACACTATAGTAATGTACAGAACAGGACATGGGGGGTGCTGTACTATATATAATACAGAGTACACTATAGTAATGTACAGAACAGGACATGGGGGGGCGCTGTGCTATATATAATACAGAGGACACTATAGTAATGTGCAGAACAGGACATGGGGGGGGCGCTGTGCTATATATAATACAGAGGACACTATAGTAATGTACAGAATAGGACATGGGGGGCGCTGTACTATATATAATACAGAGGACACTATAGTAATGTACAGAACAGGACATGGGGGGCTGTACTATATATAATACAGAGGACACTATAGTAATGTACAGAACATGGGGGGCGCTGTACTATATATAATACAGAGGAAACTATAGTAATGTACAGAACAGGACATGGGGGGCGCTGTGCTATATATAATACAGAGGACACTATAGTAATGTACAGAACAGGACATGGGGGGCGCTGTACTATATATAATACAGAGGACACTATAGTAATGTACAGAACAGGACATGGGGGGCGCTGTACTATAAATAATACAGAGGAAACTATAGTAATGTACAGAACAGGACATGGGGGGGGCGCTCTACTATATATAATACAGAGGAAACTATAGTAATGTACAGAACAGGACATGGGGGGCGCTGTGCTATATATAATACAGAGGACACTATAGTAATGTACAGAACAGGACATGGGGGGCGCTGTACTATATATAATACAGAGGACACTATAGTAATGTACAGAACAGGACATGGGGGGCGCTGTACTATAAATAATACAGAGGACCCTATAGTAATGTGCAGAACAGGACATGGGGGGCGCTGTACTATATATAATACAGAGGAGACTATAGTAATGTACAGAACAGGACATGGGGGGGGGCGCTGTACTATATATAATACAGAGGACACTATAGTAATGTACAGAACAGGACATGGGGGGGCGCTGTACTATATATAATACAGAGGACACTATAGTAATGTACAGAACAGGACATGGGGGAGCGCTGTACAATATATAATACAGAGGACACTATAGTAATGTACAGAACAGGACATGGGGGGAGCGCTGTACAATATATAATACAGAGGACACTATAGTAATGTACAGAACAGGACATGGGGGGGCGCTCTACTATATATAATACAGAGGACACTATAGTAATGTACAGAACAGGACATGGGGGAGCGCTGTACTATATATAATACAGAGGACACTATAATAATGTACAGAACAGGACATGGGGGGCGCTGTACTATATATAATACAGAGGACACTATAGTAATGTACAGAACAGGACATGGGGGGCGCCGTACTATATATAATACAGAGGACACTATAGTAATGTACAGAACAGGACATGGGGGGCGCTGTACTATATATAATACAGAGGACACTATAGTAATGTGCAGAACAGGACATGGGGGGGCGCTGTACTATATATAATACAGAGGACACTATAGTAATGTGCAGAACAGGACATGGGGGGGCACTGTGCTATATATAATACAGAGGACACTATAGTAATGTACAGAACAGGACATGGGGGGCGCTGTACTATATATAATACAGAGGACACTATAGTAATGTACAGAACAGGACATGGGGGGCTGTACTATATATAATACAGAGGATACTATAGTAATGTGCAGAACAGGACATGGGGGGGGCGCTGTGCTATATATAATACAGAGGACACTATAGTAATGTACAGAACAGGACATGGGGGGGCGCTGTGCTATATATATTACAGAGGACACTATAGTAATGTACAGAACAGGACATGGAGGGGCGCTGTACTATATATAATACAGAGGACACTATAGTAATGTACAGAACAGGACATGGGGGGGGCGCTGTGCTATATATAATACAGAGGACACTATAGTAATGTACAGAACAGGACATGGGGGGGCGCTGTACTATATATAATACAGAGGACACTATAGTAATGTACAGAACAGGACATGGGGGGGCGCTGTACTATATATAATACAGAGGACACTATAGTAATGTACAGAACAGGACATGGGGGCGCTGTACTATATATAATACAGAGGACACTATAGTAATGTACAGAACATGGGGGGCACTGTACTCCTATATATAATACAGAGGACACTATAGTAATGTACAGAACAGGACATGGGGGCGCTGTACTATATATAATACAGAGGACACTATAGTAATGTACAGAACATGGGGGGCGCTGTGCTCCTATATATAATACAGAGGACACTATAGTAATGTACAGAACAGGACATGGGGGGGCGCTGTACTATATATAATACAGAGGAGACTATAGTAATGTACAGAACAGGACACGGGGGGCGCTGCACTATATATAACACAGAGGACACTATAGTAATGTACAGAACAGGACATGGGGGGCGCTGTGCTATATATAATACAGAGGACACTATAGTAATGTACAGAACAGGACATGGGGGGGCGCTCTACTATATATAATACAGAGGACACTATAGTAATGTACAGAACAGAACATGGGGGGCGCTGTACTATATATAATACAGAGGAAACTATAGTAATGTACAGAACAGGACATGGGGGGCGCTGTACTCCTATATATAATACAGAGGACACTATAGTAATGTACAGAACAGAACATGGGGGGGCGCTGTACTATATATAATACAGAGGACACTATAGTAATGTACAGAACAGGACATGGGGGGGGCGCTGTACTATATATAATACAGAGGACACTATAGTAATGTACAGAACAGGACATGGGGGGCGCTGTACTATATATAATACAGAGGACACTATAGTAATGTACAGAACAGGACATGGGGGGCGCTGTACTATATATAATACAGAGGACACTATAGTAATGTACAGAACAGGACATGGGGGGCGCTGTGCTCCTATATATAATACAGAGGACACTATAGTAATGTACAGAACAGGACATGGGGGGGCGCTCTACTATATATAATACAGAGGAAACTATAGTAATGTACAGAACAGGACATGGGGGGGCGCTGTGCTATATATAATACAGAGGACACTATAGTAATGTACAGAACAGGACATGGGGGGCGCTGTACTATATATAATACAGAGGACACTATAGTAATGTACAGAACAGGACATGGGGGGGGCGCTCTACTATATATAATACAGAGGAAACTATAGTAATGTACAGAACAGGACATGGGGGGCGCTGTGCTCCTATATAATATAGTTCCATATACACACAATCCTCAGGAATTCTCCTCAGCCTTATACTATGTGTTCTGGATAGGAAACAGATGTCTCCCCTGACAAGGCTCCTAATACCTCACAGCTGCTGGAGGATCCACTGCCAACCACATGGAGACACTTACCCGCACACCAGGGTCCTCTCCTCCGGCCGGGGTGTGGAGTGTGAGTCTGGTTGGGGTGTGGAGTGTGAGTCTGGCTTCCTCTTCTCCTGTAACATAGAGGACACTGGAGATGACGGCAGCCACGAAGAGAGGGGGGAGCCCCCCGGTATATAACAGAGGAGGAGGGGGCAGCGCCACTTACCTGAGGAGTAGCCATCGTGTGAAGGCCGTTGTCAGACCTCCCTTCCTCCTCTTCCTCATTTGTGCTGCTGTCAATGAAATCCAGCTGCTCGCTCTCTCCATTCGCTACAATAGAAATAGTGAAATTTCACATTTCATGACAGAAGTGGCTCCAAACCACTGCAACCCTGGGTCACCAATCTAGTGAGCTGCTGAAATGGTCACCAAGATTTCTATAGACATTAAAATACAACTTGGTGAGGGATAAGATTACAGCTACCTATAGAAGTCTATGAAGAATGAAGCTGCAGAGCGACAATGGCAGAAACACACAGAAGATGAAAGCTCTACTGTTATATCTTACTTCAGTACTGCTCTATAATGTCCTCCATGCTGCCCATAGAAGTCTATGGAGAGGGAGGAGCTGCAGAGAAAGACAAGGCAGAAAACATCTGCTGAAGGCTCTAGTAAGAGTTGTATCCCACCCAAGTGCTACATTTACAGTTTATACTGCTCAGTGCTGCTCTATAATGCCCTATATGCTGAAGGTATAATAAAGAGGGGCAGGGCTCTTCTGTGAGTGCAGTGTATGGAGACATCATTGCAGATAGTCTACACCCACTAGGTCTGGTACATAAGTGCCATAATCTGGTGATAAGTGCCTTATACGGGTTTATAATGTTTGATGGCTAGTCAACATTTAACCCCTTAAGGACTCAGGGTTTTTCCGTTTTTGCACTTTAGTTTTTTCCTCCTTACCTTTTAAAAATCATAACCCTTTCAATTTTCCACCTAAAAATCCATATTATGGCTTATTTTTTGCGTCGCCAATTCTACTTTGCAGTGACATTAGTCATTTTACCCAAAAATGCACGGCGAAAAGGAAAAAAAAAACATTGTGCGACAAAATCGGAAAAAAACGCCATTTTGTAACTTTTGGGGGCTTCCGTTTCTACGCAGTGTATATTTCGGTAAAAATTACACCTTATCTTTATTCTGTAGGTCCATACGGTTAAAATGATCCCCTACTTATATAGGTTTGATTTTGTCGCACTTCTGGAAAAAATCATAACTACATGCAGGAAAATGTATACGTTTAAAAATGTCATCTTCTGACCCCTATAACTTTTTTATTTTTCCACGTACGGGGCGGTATGAGGACTCATTTTTTGCGCCGTGATCTGAAGTTTTTATTGGTATGATTTTTGTTTTGATCGGACTTTTTGATCACTTTTTATTCATTTTTTAATGTTATAAAAAGTTACCAAAATTCGCTTTTTTGGACTTTGGAATTTTCTTGCGCGTACGCCATTGACCGTACGGCTTAATTAATGATATATTTTTATAGTTCGGACATTTACGCACGCGGCGATACCACATATGTTTATTTTTATTTTTTTTTACACTGTTTTCTTTTTCTTATGGGAAAAGGGGGGTGATTCAAACTTTTATTAGGGAAGGAGTTAAATGACCTTTATTAACACTTTTTTTTTACTTTTTTTTTGCAGTGTTATAGGTCCCATAGGGACCTATAACACTGCACACACTGATCATTGTTATCCCATAGGGACCTATAACACTGCACACACTGATCTCTTATACTGATCAATATTATCCCATAGGGACCTATAACACTGCACACACTGATCTCTTATACTGATCATTATTATCCCATAGGAGACTATAACACAGCACACACTGATCTCTTATACTGATCAATATTATCCCATAGGGACCTATAACACTGCACACACTGATCTCTTATACTGATCATTATTATCCCATAGGAGACTATAACACAGCACACACTGATCTCTTATACTGATCAATATTATCCCATAGGGACCTATAACACTGCACACACTGATCTCTTATACTGATCATTATTATCCCATAGGGACCTATAACACTGCACACACTGATCTCTTATACTGATCAATATTATCCCATAGGGACCTATAACACTGCACACACTGATCTCCTATGCTGATCACTGGCATGTATTAACACGCCTGTGATCAGCATTATCGGCGCTTGACTGCTCCTGCCTGGATCTCAGGCACGGAGCAGTCATTCGTCGATCGGACACCGAGGAGGCAGGTAAGAGCCCTCCCGGTGTCCGATCAGCTGTTCGGGACGCCGCGATTTCACCGCGGCGGTCCCGAACAGCCCGACTGAGCAGCCGGGATACTTTCAGTTTCACTTTAGAAGCGGCGGTCAGCTTTGACCGCCGCTTCTAAAGGGTTAATACCGCACATCGCCGCGATCGGCGATGTGTGGTATTAGCCGCGGGTCCCGGCCGTTGACCCCGCCGGGACCCACGCGATATGATGCGGGATCGCGGCGCGATCCCGCTTCATATCGCGGAAGCCGGCGCAGGACGTAAATATACGTCCTGCGTCGTTAAGGGGTTAAGGGGGGCTCCAGTGTGCTGCTGGGGGCTTTTATATATGTTCTCCTGTATCCCCACCCCTGCTGGTGGTCTGACACTATACATCAGCATGTAGAGAGCAGAGAGGGTAACGTACTGGCACCGTTGAGCTTCTCTTTGAATTGTCGCACATCTCGCCCCAAACCGGAGACTCTGAAGGAGAGGTCTGAGAGCTCATCCACAGACTGGAAGAAAGAAAAAGGGTTAATGACAGAGAAGCCAGACATGACCAGGCTAAGAGGACGCACCGCTTCCTGTATGGTGGGAACACGTCAGTGACCTTACAGCTGACAGGTCATTGACACGACCCATGAGAAAGCCCAAATGACACAGACTAGAGGAGCCGCTGATTTACAGGGGGTGACAATCATCACAAGGGGGTGGGGGAGGGTCAGAATAGCTACAGACAAGGGTTGTGTGACAGGTAAAACGCTGTGTATGCACCTCATTGCCGGACCACCGCTTGCTGCCGCTGTCCACACTGTTAAATCCAGAATCAAGCCCCCCGTATGGTTGAGAGTACAGGTCATCGGTCAGGCTACAAGAAGAGAAGCCATAAGACGAGTATGAATGCCATAGTGGTGGCTGTGCCCGGATGATGTCACATGACCTGTGCTGGACCATACACTTACCACGCAGTGAAGCTGGTGGGGCGGCTCAGTTTTCCCAGGTCACCCAGCTCCGCAGTTGGTTTACTACAAGCTTCTATGTTCAAGTACTTAAATATGTGAACCTTTCCTTTAAGGCAAATCTAGACCGTGAAAGAAAATAGATTACACCAGCCCCTGGTGGACACCATTAGTACTGCAGAGTGATACAGAAAAATAGGGGGCTGCTTACCTGAGCGGGAGGGTACTGCAGGGGGTTGTTGTCCAGAATGATGCTCTGAAGGTGCCGCAAGTGGCGGTAACAGGTAGGAATACGGGAGACGCGGTTACAGGAGAAGTCCAGGCGAGTCAGAGGCAGCGCGGAGATTTCTGACAAACACCAGATGTGAAGACTCAATGACGTGTCACATGGGGGGGCAATCCTAACCGCACCGTCACCACAACACCGGGTCACATGGGGGGCAATCCTAACCGCACCGTCACTACAACACCGGGTCACATGGGGGGGCAATCCTAACCGCACCGTCACCACAACACCGGGTCACATGGGGGGGGCAATCCTAACTGCACTGTCACCCCAACACCGGGTCACATGGGGGGCAATCCTAACCGCACTGTCACCCCAACACCGGGTCACATGGGGGGGGGGGGGGGGGGGCGCAATCCTAACCGCACTGTCACCCCAAGACCGGGTCACATGGGGGGGAAATCCTAACCGCACTGTCACCCCAACACCGGGTCACATGGGGGGGCGGGGGGGGGCAATCCTAACCGCTCAGTCACCCCAACACCGGGTCACATGGGGGGGGGGGGGGCAATCCTAACCGCTCAGTCACCCCAACAACGGGTCACACGGGGGGGGGGCAATCCTAACCGCACTGTCACCCCAACAACGGGTCACATGGGGGGGCAATCCTAACCGCACTGTCACCCCAACACCGGGTCACATGGGGGGGGGGGCAATCCTAACCGCACTGTCACCCCAACACCGGGTCACATGGGGGGGGGGGGCAATCCTAACCGCACTGTCACCCCAACACCGGGTCACATGGGGGGGGGGCAATCCTAACCGCACTGTCACCCCAACAACGGGTCACATGGGGGGGCAATCCTAACCGCACTGTCACCCCAACACCGGGTCACATGGGGGGGGGGGGCAATCCTAACCGCACTGTCACCCCAACACCGGGTCACATGGGGGGGGGGGGGGCAATCCTAACCGCACTGTCACCCCAACACCGGGTCACATGGGGGGGGGGGGCAATCCTAACCGCACTGTCACCCCAACACCGGGTCACATGGGGGGGGGGGCAATCCTAACCGCTCAGTCACCCCAACACCGGGTTACATGGGGGGGGGGGCAATCCTAACCGCACTGTCACCCCAACACCGGGTCACATGGGGGGGGGGCAATCCTAACCGCTCAGTCACCCCAACACCGGGTCACATGGGGGGGGGGGGCAATCCTAACCGCACTGTCACCCCAACACCAAGTCACATGGGGGGGCGCATCCCACCCGCTCACTTACCACAACACTGGGTCACTACCCACATAGTCCGCTCATCTACACGTTTATATATCACTTACCTTCCGGCAGAGACGTCAGCTGATTCCTGCGCACGTTTAATTCTCGCAGTGACCCCATAGACCCCATCTGTGCGGGCAGCAACTGGAGCTCATTGCAGCTGATATCCTGTGACACCAAAACAATAGAGAAGTCAGCATACAACTCCACCCACCATTCATAATCCACTACTACACCTAATATACCTGGAGTCACCTGTCCAGCTGCATTACACTGTGGTAAGACATTATATCCAAGCTAGACACAGCCCCGCCCCCTGTATGACATCACTGATATAATATAATGACATGTGATCACAGCCCCGCCCCCTGTATGACATCACTGATATAATATAATGACATGTGATCACAGCCCCGCCCCCTGTATGACATCACTGATATAATATAATAGTAATATAATGACATGTGATCACAGCCCCGCCCCCTGTATGACATCACTGATGTAATATAATGACATGTGATCATAGCCCCGCCCCCTGTATGACATCACTGATGTAATATAATGACATGTGATCATAGCCCCGCCCCCTGTATGACATCACTGATGTAATATAATGACATGTGATCATAGCCCCGCCCCCTGTATGACATCACTGATATAATAGTAATATAATGACATGTGATCACTGCCCCAAACCCCCCCATGACATCACAGTATGACTTATTAATCTGCGGTGGTATCACTGTATTATTACAGCTAGAGAGGAGTGAAGTTACAGTGATGCCGTTCTGCACGGACCTCGCGGCTCGGCGTTTAATGACTTTATCCTGCATAAATTAGTTCAGCTTTCCGGGGGGCCAATGGCTGGAGACTCTCCTAGGACTGTATCCACCTTTTCTGGCCACCGGAGCACTGGAAAGCTGAACTAATTTATGCAGGATAAAGTCATTAAACGCCGAGCCGCGAGGTCCGTGCAGAATCGCATCACTGTAACTTCACTCCTCTCTAATTACAGCATTCAGTGCACTGGGGATCCTGTGGTTCCTGACCTATGGTGGGGTCCCAGTGACCTGTATATGGATTCCTATATACCCCTGTGGTTCCTGACCTATGGTGGGGTCCCAGTGACCTGTATATGGATTCCTATATACCCCTGTGGTTCCTGACCTATGGTGGGGTCCCAGTGACCTGTATATGGATTCCTATATACCCCTGTGATTCCTGACCTATGGTGGTGTCCCAGTGACCTGTATATGGATTCCTATATACCCCTGTGGTTCCTGACCTATGGTGGGGTCCCAGTGACCTGTATATGGAGTCCTATATACACCTGTGATTCCTGACCTATGGTGGGGTCTCAGTGACCTGTATACGGAGTCCTATATACCCCTATATAGCCCTGGGATTCCTGACCTATGGTGGTGTCCCAGTGACCTGTATATGGATTCCTATATACCCCTGGGATTCCTGTGGTTCCTGACCTATGGTGGTGTCCCAGTGACCTGTATACGGAGTCCTATATACCCCTGGGATTCCTGTGGTTCCTGACCTATGGTGGTGTCCCAGTGACCTGTATATGGATTCCTATATACCCCTGGGATTCCTGTGGTTCCTGACCTATGGTGGTGTCCCAGTGACCTGTATACGGAGTCCTATATACCCCTGGGATTCCTGTGGTTCCTGACCTATGGTGATGTCCCAGTGACCTGTATATGGATTCCTATATACCCCTGTGATTCCTGACCTATGGTGGGGTCCCAGTGACCTGTATATGGATTCCTATATACACCTGTGATTCCTGACCTATGGTGGGGTCCCAGTGACCTGTATATGGATTCCTATATACCCCTGTGGTTCCTGACCTATGGTGGTGTCCCAGTGACCTGTATACAAATTCCTATAGACCCCTATATACCCCAGTGGTCCCTGACCTATGGTGGTGTCCCAGTGACCTGTATACGGAGTCCTATATACCCCAGTGGTCCCTGACCTATGGTGGTGTCCCAGTGACCTGTATACGGAGTCCTATATACCCCTGGGATTCCTGTGGTTCCTGACTTATGGTGGTGTCCCAGTGACCTGTATATGGATTCCTATATACCCCTGTGGTTCCTGACCTATGGTGGGGTCCCAGTGACCTGTATATGGATTCCTATATACCCCTGTGGTTCCTGACCTATGGTGGTGTCCCAGTGACCTGTATATGGATTCCTATATACCCCTGTGGTTCCTGACCTATGGTGGTGTCCCAGTGATCTGTATACGGAGTCCTATATACCCCTATATAGCTCTGGGATTCCTGACCTATGGTGGTGTCCCAGTGATCTGTATATGGATTCCTATATACCCCTGTGGTTCCTGACCTATGGTGGTGTCCCAGTGATCTGTATATGGATTCCTATATACCCCTATATAGCTCTGGGATTCCTGACCTATGGTGGTGTCCCAGTGACCTGTATATGGATTCCTATATACCCCTGTGGTTCCTGACCTATGGTGGTGTCCCGGTGATCTGTATACGGATTCCTATATACCCCTATATAGCCCTGTGGTTCCTGACCTATGGTGGTGTCCCAGTGACCTGTATACGGAGTCCTATATACCCCTATATACCCCTGTGGTTCCTGACCTATGGTGGTGTCCCAGTGACCTGTATACAGATTCCTATATATCCATATATACCCCTGTGGTTCCTGACCTATGGTGGGGTCCCAGTGACCTGTATACGGAGTCCTATATACCCCAGTGGTTCCTGACCTATGGTGGTGTCCCAGTGACCTGTATACGGAGTCCTATATACCCCAGTGGTCCCTGACCTATGGTGGTGTCCCAGTGATCTGTATACGGAGTCCTATATACCCCAGTGGTCCCTGACCTATGGTGGTGTCCCAGTGACCTGTATACGGAGTCCTATATACCCCTGGGATTCCTGTGGTTCCTGACCTATGGTGGTGTCCCAGTGACCTGTATACGGAGTCCTATATACCCCTATATACCCCAGTGGTCCCTGACCTATGGTGGTGTCCCAGTGATCTGTATACGGAGTCCTATATACCCATATATACCCTGTGGTTCCTGACCTATGGTGGTGTCCCGGTGATCTGTATACGGAGTCCTATATACACCTGTGATTCCTGACCTATGGTGGGGTCCCTGTGACCTGTATACAGAGTCCTATATAGCCCTGGGATTCCTGTGGTCCCTGACCTATGGTGGTGTCCCAGTGTACGGAGTCCTATATACCCCTATATACCCCTAGGATTCCTGACCTATGGTGGTGTCCCGGTGATCTGTATACAGAGTCCTATATACCCCTATATAGCCCTGGGATTCCTGACCTATGGTGGTGTCCCAGTGACCTGTATACGGAGTCCTATATACCCCTATATAGCCCTGAGATTCCTGACCTATGGTGGTGTCCCAGTGACCTGCATACGAAGTCCTATATACCCCTAGGATTCCTGACCTATAGTGGTGTCCCGGTGACCTGTATACGGAGTCCTATATACCCCTATATACCCCTAGGATTCCTGACCTATGGTGGTGTCCCGGTGATCTGTATACGGAGTCCTATATACCCCTAGGATTCCTGACCTATGGTGGTGTCCCGGTGATCTGTATACGGAGTCCTATATACCCCTATATACCCCTGGGATTCCTGACCTATGGTGGTGTACCAGTGACCTGCATACGGAGTCCTATATACCCCTATATACACACCTGTGGTTCCTGACCTATGGTGGTGTCCCAGTGACCTGTATACGGAGTCCTATATACCCCTGTGGTTCCTGACCTATGGTGGTGTCCCAGTGACCTGTATACGGAGTCCTATATACCCCTGGGATTCCTGACCTATGGTGGTGTCCCAGTGACCTGTATACGGAGTCCTATATACCCCTGGGATTCCTGACCTATGGTGGTGTCCCGGTGATCTGTATACAGAGTCCTATATACCCCTATATAGCCCTGGGATTCCTGACCTATGGTGGTGTCCTAGTGACCTGTATACGGAGTCCTATATACTCCTATATAGCCCTAGGATTCCTGACCTATGGTGGTGTCCCAGTGACCTGTATACGGAGTCCTATATACCCCTATATAGCCCTGGGATTCCAGTGGTCCCTGACCTATGGTGGTGTACCAGTGACCTGAATACGGAGTCCTATATACCCCAGTGGTTCCTGACCTATGGTGGTGTCCCAGTGATCTGTATACGGAGTCCTATATACCCCAGTGGTCCCTGACCTATGGTGGTGTCCCCGTGATCTGTATACGGAGTCCTATATACCCCAGTGGTCCCTGACCTATGGTGGTGTACCAGTGACCTGTATACGGATTCCTATATACCCCAGTGGTCCCTGACCTATGGTGGTGTCCCAGTGACCTGTATACGGATTCCTATATACCCCAGTGGTCCCTGAACTATGGTGGTGCACCAGTGACCTGCATACGGAGTCCTATATACCCCTGGGATTCCTGACCTATGGTGGTGTCCCGGTGACCTGTATACGGAGTCCTATATACCCCTATATAGCCCTGGGATTCCTGACCTATGGTGGTGTCCCAGTGACCTGTATACGGAGTCCTATATACCCCTATATAGCCCTAGGATTCCTGACCTATGGTGGTGTCCCAGTGACCTGTATACGGAGTACTATATACCCCTAGGATTCCTGACCTATAGTGGTGTCCCGGTGATCTGTATACGGAGTCCTATATACCCCTATATACCCCAGTGGTCCCTGACCTATGGTGGTGTCCCAGTGACCTGTATACGGATTCCTATATACCCCAGTGGTCCCTGAACTATGGTGGTGCACCAGTGACCTGCATACGGAGTCCTATATACCCCTGGGATTCCTGACCTATAGTGGTGTCCCGGTGATCTGTATACGGAGTCCTATATACCCCTAAATACCCCTGGGATTCCTGACCTATAGTGGTGTCCCAGTGACCTGTATACGGAGTCCTATATACCCCTATATAGCCCTGGGATTCCAGTGGTCCCTGACCTATGGTGGTGTCCCAGTGACCTGTATACGGAGTCCTATATACCCCAGTGGTCCCTGACCTATGGTGGTGTCCCAGTGATCTGTATACGCAGTCCTATATACCCCAGTGGTCCCTGACATATGGTGGTGTCCCAGTGACCTGTATACGGAGTCCTATATACCCCAGTGGTCCCTGAACTATGGTGGTGTCCCAGTGACCTGTATACGGATTCCTATATACCCCAGTGGTCCCTGACCTATGGTGGTGCACCAGTGACCTGCATACGGAGTCCTATATACCCCTGGGATTCCTGACCTATGGTGGTGTCCCGGTGACCTGTATACGGAGTCCTATATACCCCTATATAGCCCTGGGATTCCTGACCTATGGTGGTGTCCTAGTGACCTGTATACGGAGTCCTATATACCCCTATATAGCCCTAGGATTCCTGACCTATGGTGGTGTCCCAGTGACCTGTATACGGAGTCCTATATACCCCTAAATACCCCTGGGATTCCTGACCTATGGTGGTGTCCCAGTGACCTGTATACGGAGTCCTATATACCCCTATATAGCCCTGGGATTCCAGTGGTCCCTGACCTATGGTGGTGTCCCAGTGACCTGTATATGGAGTCCTATATACCCCAGTGGTCCCTGACCTATGGTGGTGTCCCAGTGATCTGTATACAGAGTCCTATATACCCCAGTGGTCCCTGACATATGGTGGTGTCCCAGTGACCTGTATACGGAGTCCTATATACCCCAGTGGTCCCTGAACTATGGTGGTGTCCCAGTGACCTGTATACGGATTCCTATATACCCCAGTGGTCCCTGAACTATGGTGGTGCACCAGTGATCTGTATATGGATTCCTATATACCCCAGTGGTTCCTGACCTATGGTGGTGTCCCAGTGATCTGTATACGGAGTCCTATATACCCCAGTGGTCCCTGACCTATGGTGGTGTCCCCGTGATCTGTATACGGAGTCCTATATACCCCAGTGGTCCCTGACCTATGGTGGTGTACCAGTGACCTGTATACGGATTCCTATATACCCCAGTGGTCCCTGACCTATGGTGGTGTCCCAGTGACCTGTATACGGATTCCTATATACCCCAGTGGTCCCTGAACTATGGTGGTGCACCAGTGACCTGCATACGGAGTCCTATATACCCCTGGGATTCCTGACCTATGGTGGTGTCCCGGTGACCTGTATACGGAGTCCTATATACCCCTATATACCCCTGGGATTCCTGACCTATGGTGGTGTCCTAGTGACCTGTATACGGAGTCCTATATACCCCTATATAGCCCTAGGATTCCTGACCTATGGTGGTGTCCCAGTGACCTGTATACGGAGTACTATATACCCCTAGGATTCCTGACCTATAGTGGTGTCCCGGTGATCTGTATACGGAGTCCTATATACCCCTATATACCCCTAGGATTCCTGACCTATAGTGGTGTCCCAGTGACCTGTATACGGAGTCCTATATACCCCTATATAGCCCTGGTATTCCAGTGGTCCCTGACCTATGGTGGTGTCCCAGTGACCTGTATACGGAGTCCTATATACCCCAGTGGTCCCTGACCTATGGTGGTGTCCCAGTGATCTGTATACGGAGTCCTATATACCCCAGTGGTCCCTGACATATGGTGGTGTCCCAGTGACCTGTATACGGAGTCCTATATACCCCAGTGGTCCCTGAACTATGGTGGTGTCCCAGTGACCTGTATACGGATTCCTATATACCCCAGTGGTCCCTGACCTATGGTGGTGCACCAGTGACCTGCATACGGAGTCCTATATACCCCTGGGATTCCTGACCTATGGTGGTGTCCCGGTGACCTGTATACGGAGTCCTATATACCCCTATATAGCCCTGGGATTCCTGACCTATGGTGGTGTCCTAGTGACCTGTATACGGAGTCCTATATACCCCTATATAGCCCTAGGATTCCTGACCTATGGTGGTGTCCCAGTGACCTGTATACGGAGTCCTATATACCCCTAAATACCCATGGGATTCCTGACCTATGGTGGTGTCCCAGTGACCTGTATACGGAGTCCTATATACCCCTATATAGCCCTGGGATTCCAGTGGTCCCTGACCTATGGTGGTGTCCCAGTGACCTGTATATGGAGTCCTATATACCCCAGTGGTCCCTGACCTATGGTGGTGTCCCAGTGATCTGTATACAGAGTCCTATATACCCCAGTGGTCCCTGACATATGGTGGTGTCCCAGTGACCTGTATACGGAGTCCTATATACCCCAGTGGTCCCTGAACTATGGTGGTGCACCAGTGACCTGTATACGGAGTCCTATATACCCCTATATAGCCCTGGTATTCCAGTGGTCCCTGACCTATGGTGGTGTCCCAGTGACCTGTATACGGAGTCCTATATACCCCAGTGGTCCCTGACCTATGGTGGTGTCCCAGTGATCTGTATACGGAGTCCTATATACCCCAGTGGTCCCTGACATATGGTGGTGTCCCAGTGACCTGTATACGGAGTCCTATATACCCCAGTGGTCCCTGAACTATGGTGGTGTCCCAGTGACCTGTATACGGATTCCTATATACCCCAGTGGTCCCTGACCTATGGTGGTGCACCAGTGACCTGCATACGGAGTCCTATATACCCCTGGGATTCCTGACCTATGGTGGTGTCCCGGTGACCTGTATACGGAGTCCTATATACCCCTATATAGCCCTGGGATTCCTGACCTATGGTGGTGTCCTAGTGACCTGTATACGGAGTCCTATATACCCCTATATAGCCCTAGGATTCCTGACCTATGGTGGTGTCCCAGTGACCTGTATACGGAGTCCTATATACCCCTAAATACCCATGGGATTCCTGACCTATGGTGGTGTCCCAGTGACCTGTATACGGAGTCCTATATACCCCTATATAGCCCTGGGATTCCAGTGGTCCCTGACCTATGGTGGTGTCCCAGTGACCTGTATATGGAGTCCTATATACCCCAGTGGTCCCTGACCTATGGTGGTGTCCCAGTGATCTGTATACAGAGTCCTATATACCCCAGTGGTCCCTGACATATGGTGGTGTCCCAGTGACCTGTATACGGAGTCCTATATACCCCAGTGGTCCCTGACCTATGGTGGTGTCCCAGTGATCTGTATACGGAGTCCTATATACCCCAGTGGTCCCTGACCTATGGTGGTGTCCCAGTGACCTGTATACGGATTCCTATATACCCCAGTGGTCCCTGAACTATGGTGGTGCACCAGTGATCTGTATATGGATTCCTATATACCCCTATATAGCTCTGGGATTCCTGACCTATGGTGGTGTCCAAGTGACCTGTATACGGAGTCCTATATACCCCAGTGGTCCCTGAACTATGGTGGTGCACCAGTGACCTGTATACGGAGTCCTATATACCCCTGGGATATAACAGATATACACCACGCTGGACGGGATCTGCAGCTCAGCAGATTCACACGAAGACAAAGCAGGAAGCTCCAGATTACACAACGTGCCGGCAGCGTGAAGCAACATCCTCCGGTGACAACATCTACTGTACATACCCAGAGCTCACAGCTGGTGGTCACTGACTAGTGAGGAGCACTTACATACAATCCACACATCACACACTGACTATAGGAGCCACAATGCAGCTCTCTACAGCAGTGGCGCAGTATGGCCTCCTGCCCCAATAGAGAAGGGGGAATACAATGAGAATGGCAGCACATCCCCCCCGCCGGGGGCCATCTGCTGTATACAGAGGACACTCACCAGCTGCCGCAGGCTGCTCATGGCGCCCACCTCCTCCGGCACGGAGCTCAGCTTGTTGTTACTGGCGATGAGCACGGTGAGGGGCAGGCGACAGATGTGAGGGGGCAGGGAGGTCAGGAGGTTGCGGCTGTAGAGACAAAGCACAGGGATTAGATATGTGGAGAGCGGACGGTGAGCACTTGGGGGCGCTATAATGGGGACCACTTACCTAATGTTCAGGTAGGTGAGCACCTGCAGGTTACACAGCGATGGAGACAGGGTCCGCAGACAGTTGTGG